>NW_026460895.1:0-60946 GCF_021730395.1 Mercenaria mercenaria | reverse complement strand
GATCCGCAGTAATTGCTAAATAAACATATAGCAAAATCGCCTATACATTTTGATAAAATATGGTTGGCTGTTACATTTCATCCCCCACGATTGTGACATAAGAAATTCTACTTTTGTTCAGTTACACACGAAATATTTCAGGGCCAAACGGTTGAAAACAACATTTCAAAAACACAATTATGATAAAAAGTCATACTGACTTTTATGTATGACCGTAAAATACGTTTTGATCCCTACGAGCGAATTCAATTAGCTCAATTATGATTCAGCGGGGACGTTATACATGTATGACATAATGTATTGCTTCACTGTACCTAAAACAGACAGAAATCAGAATTTAATCGTAATTAATAATAACAATATGCCATTCAGTATGGACAAAATAGTATCAAAATACATTTTTGTATTTGCAATAAGTAGTACAATCTTGTGTGTAAGAATCAAAATAAGTTGTTCACTATCATTTCAATAGGTCGTGCGATACAAAGCACCACGAATTTGTGTTTTAAACAAAAAATCAGGGATGAATTAAGGCTAAAATTGTGATCAATGCAAAAGAAAATATACAAAATTCTTATAATGTGACATGCATTCAGAAAATTTGCCTTATTTTTAATAAAACTCATTCATTTTTGGTATGCACCATCTAAACATTCACCCTTTAATCAACTGATTTCACTTAACCTACCGCTCATGTAAGTCATTTTGGACTTATATTGACTGGGAAAACTTGAAGCATGCCTTTCAAAAAACATCTCAAGGAATAAACATACCTTTATTTGGTAATTATCCAAATAACAATCGAAAATGTTAGACCACGTTTATCAGATTTCAACAAATTGTTGAAATCACATCGCTATTTCCATTTTGGTTGTTCAATCGTTTCTACACTGTGATAACGTACTACACTTCGAATGCTCAGTGTTCAGAACAAAAATACTGCAGCATCTTTAAATTTTGTGGCATAAAATTTCATGACTTTGCCCAAAATGACTATTTCATGAGGAAATTAATTTATGGATTTTCACTTATCATAGTAAAATGAATGGGAACTTTGCTTGTTCGTTGAATTTGAATTTCCGCTAAAAATAGTCCCCTGAAAATATTAATGATTTCATAGCAGACATAAATTTGCTTCCCTGGTACAACAAGCTGCCTAGAAGACAGCTATATCCCCCGCCCCTGTTATGGATAGCAAAAGGGTTGATGGTATTGGATGGAAGCATTGATGTTATTAAATATATTTTATAGCCCATTTATGACAACATCAATGAATTTGAAAATCATTGAAGGCATTCAGGAGATACAGAGCGAACACAAACTGAGATATATGGAGCAGGCAGAAGTGTTACAGGTGGACGGACAGACAAAGACAATTCCTATACCCCCCCCCCCACCCACCCCCCACAACTCATGGAGGGGGATTAATCAAATCCATTTTGGGACTGAGTGAAAGTTCACAAACACTTTAACCTAAAAATCTAAGTAAAAAGAGGGATAATTCAAGAAATATTGGTGCAAGATTTATGACCCTTGTGCCATATGATGTGGGCGATGATGAGGAATATCTATTTTAAGTTTGAAGCAAGTCCATCAAGTAATTACAGAGATAACTAGAAAGTGCATCAAAACTTTAGCCAAGGTATGTATGCAGATGGATGCTGAGGCCGGGCAGAGTAGAATAGCTCTCCATATACTTCATACAATCAAGCTTATAATCTTTTTTTTTCAACAGAAATCAAACTGAACAAAGAAATTGACACAAGGTGCCACAGTAGGCCATCCTGCTTACTGGGCATTTATTCTAAAAACTTCAATGTCTGATTTCATCATAAAAATAAATTAAACAAGGCAGTCTGAAAGACAGCTTAATCCCCGCCACTGCTATGGATAGTGAAAGGGTAAACCTTTGACCTTTAGCTGTGACCTTGACCTTGAACTGAAGGCTGACTCATGAACTCTGCACAATGTCTTGATGAGGTGATCATTTGACCCAAGTTTCATGAAAATCCTTCAAGAGGTTTAGGAGATACAGAGCTCAAACCTTTGACCTTGAGTTGTGACCTTGACCTTGAGTTGACATAGCTGACTCATGAGTTCTTGATGAGGTGATCATTTGACCCAAGGTTGATGAAAATCCTTCAAGGGGTTTACGAGATACAGAGTAGGCATAAAATGGAAGGCTCAAACCTTTGACCCTAAGTTGTGACCTTGACCGTGAGCACGCATGACTGACTCATAAGTTCTGCACATCGTTTTGATGAGGTGATCATATGACCCAAGTTTTATAAAATTCCTTCAAGGGGTTTAGGAGATACAGAGCGGACACAAAATGGAAGGCTAAAACCTTTGACCTTGAGTTGTGACCTTGACCTTGAGCCGGCATGGCTGACTCATGGGTTCTGCACATCACCTTGATGAGGAGATCATTTGACCCAAGTTTCATGATCATCCTTCAAGGGGTTTAGGAGATATAGAGCGGACACAAAATGGAAGGCTCAAACCTTTCACCCTAAGTTGTGACCTTGACCTTGAGCTGGCATGGCTGACTCATGAGTTCTGCACATCGTCTTGATGAGGTGATCATTTGACCCAAGTTTTATAAAATTCCTTCAAGGGGTTAAGGAGATACAGAGTGGACACAAAATGGAAGGCTCAAACCTTTGACCTTGAGTTGTGACCTTGACCTTGAGCCGACAAGGCTGACCAATGGGTTCTGCTGCACATCGTCTTGATGAGGTGATCATCTGACCCAAGTTTCATGAAAATAGTTCATGGGTTTAGGAGATATGGAGCAGACAGACGGAAGGACGGATGGAAGGACGGAAGGATGGACGGAGACCATTACAATCCCCCACCATTTCTGGTGGGGGATTAATTAAAGTAAATTGAAATTCTTTTGAGATCCTTCACAATGTAACTTGCTGATGGATAGTGGCACAGAATGCTTTGATTAATGCAAAGGAAAATTAAGGAAAATTTGATCACCAGATGTTTACATTTCTACTAACTATATGTTTTTTTCTTTTCATTCCAAATAGACTTTTCCCCCAGATTTTAAGCTCAAATTGGAAGTGCACATTATAAACAGGTGCACATTTCAGATGGGTATAACTGAAATCCAGTAAAATACAGAAACTACTTCAGTACAATCATCAAATAAAGATTAATGAAATGTGCGACTAAACGCATAAAACAAAACAGAAATGCCCAACTGGAAAACAAATAACTAAGCATTACTAAGGAAGTGAATGCCAATGTCAATTTTACAACTGATATTACAAATTTATTTCCCTGATTAATAAGTTCAAACCAAGAGAGGAAGTTATATTTGGGAAATACATTTTCAACATATTACATCGGACAAATAAACCTTTCAGTTTTCTGTAAAATATAGGAAGTTATATTTGGTAAATACATTTTCAACATATTACGTCGGACAAATAAACTTTTCAGTTTTCTGTAAAATATAAGGTAAGTTATCTTATTCAATTCACTGTTTCTTATTTTAGTTTGTGACTTTTTTTTCTAATTTATTCACTATATCTTGTTCAATTGAGTGTCTTTCCGAACTTTATTCAATGTCTATTTCTTAATAACATGTATTTTTAATTTCCATTTGTTTCGCATTATTGTAATATTGCCAAATTCTGTTTTTGTTTTTTTAAGTTAAAACAAATTCTTTGTATAAACTGTTATAAAATAAGGCAACTGTACACACTAGTAGGAGTGTGTGTGTGTGTGTGTGTGGATAGGGGGAGGAGGGGAATGGGGGGCACAGGTAAAACAAGGAACCCTCAGCCAGCTGGTTAGATTCCACTAAAGAAAGAATTCTAAACTCCCAGTTATGAACCCAAAGAAGAGAGTGGTGATAGTGATTATTAAAAATTTGGCTGCATTTTTTTTTGTCTTTTCTTGTTCATTTTGGTATACAAATTTATTGACCATATCAGCATTATAGGATAAATCCCGTCCTCTGATATTTCCATAAATAGGGTCAGGGGGCTGGCGAAATTAACCAATATAAAGACTACAATATTAGCGATTATTTTTATCAGAAGATAAGGATTTAGGAAAGTTCTTACTTTCTCACAGTGAAAATACTATTTTACGACCTCAGCAACAAAATCTCTGCAAAAATAATTTGTTAACCTTGAAAAATGCGAATAACGTCACACCATCGGTATCGAGCCATGGAAGCGGCAGAGTAGAAATTAGAAGATAAAATTTCAAAAATAAAGTTATCTTTGAGGATATTTTTGCTACATCTTAATTACAACTATGTTTTATGATAATCTGCAATACTTTTTTATTCATTTTCTTTGTTTAAACCTTGAAAAAAAGGATAATCTTATACCCCCCCCCCCCTCCCCCCACCGTAAAACCGGGAACTGGTATTTATTAGTGGCTAATACCGGAAAACAGGATTTATCCTATAATGTTAATATGGAGAATGATGTGATTCAAGTACAATATCTCTGTGCTAGTCTCCACAATATAATCACCTGCATAAAAAGCAATACTTAGGTAAACATGAAGTGCTCCTCAGAATTTTATTCCAGGCAGTTACATTTGTAAATCACCAAGTGGTCATGGTTTAAAAATTTAGCACAGCAATTACAGTAATTTATTAGGAATTGACTGAATGCTCACATAAAGTGGAATTTATAAATGCATTCAAGTAAAAATCCAGCTGAAATAGACGTGTGTGTAAATATAGTCTTTAACCAAATATGTAACCAAACTCTTCCTGTTACCAGTAAGAAATAGCAAGTGTCCAAATATGACTTTTCATATTTTGAGTGGGGCAGTCTTTTTACGAAAAGTCAAACTGCATGCAGCAGTTGTTTCCCTTCAACTTCAGAAATCTCTAAATATAGGTACGATTGAAGAAAAGAGCTGTTATTTTATTTAGTCTGATTCTTTTATTTCTAAAGCATCAAATTAAATACTTAGAAGCATTATCTTTGTATACGTATTTGTTTGTATTTTTGCAATTTATTCTGTAAAGCACTTTTGAACGTGTACAAGTGCATGAAAAGAGTGCTATATAAATGTGGTATAATAATATAATAATAATAATGTGGCATTATCGTTAATTCTAACACGACCAGCAAATAACCTACATACATATAGAGCAAAATCTATCTCGGGTTATTCTGCAATATACCACTCGCGTGCAATGACGTCATCCGATCCAGGTGCGTAGTACCGTCGTAAAAAGTAGTTACCACATTTTTCTAACATTTTTGATACTAGTATGTCGTGTTAGAATCGAAATAATAAGTTCCCAAGAGTAATTTATCGTAGAATAACCCGAGTTTTTCGTTCTTATGCGAAACAATATATCACTCAGGCCTACGGTCTTCGTGATATATTCTTACGCATAAGATTGCTTTTATAAAACATTCACCAGAAACACATAATGTGCAGTAAGATGTGCATCAAGCCACTTTAAATATAAATGTTTCTTTTGCTGACAAGCTTTTAAATATAAACATTTTGAGTTGCTGCTAAAATTTTGGGTCAGTAAGTAAAGGGCAAACACACTTTATTTTAATTTAAGCCTAAACTACTACACAAAATACATCAACTATTAGTAAGTAAAAGGAATTTTGTCTGCCTTGTTTTAGTTACTGCATTTTGCATACATATCAAAGTCTCTGTTTTACATAGAGTTTGTATATCATACTTTACAATAAACATGACATTCTTATTTTCAGCAATTTTCTTATAAAAAAAACTTCCTTATACTTCCATTTGATGTATTATAAATTTTACAACTTTAAATTGCATATCAACATGTAAAGAAACAACATTTAGCATGAAATATATTTTATCAAAACAAAGTTATATTTGAAATTCTGTTTCAGGATGTTTCGTACACCAGATCACTACCACTATATATCCATGAGACTTTCTGAGGTCTTAGATGATATTGGAGTTAATGAAAGGATGGTGCTGAAGATGAGAAGGAAAGCTGTACTGGAGGAAACCAATTCAACAATCATATACACAGCAAGAAAACATCAAGTGACTAACTATAATTTTGGCAGTAGGTCGGAAGGTACTACAACAATAGGACTTAGATCAGATACTGACCTTCTTCTCACTCTGGATGATCACAATGTGATAAAGGACTGGTCAGAATGGACTCTAGGTAAGCATAACTACCTGATGATCCAAAATGAAACATCACCTCCTGGATATTGTCATCTACAGAGTCTTAGAGATGATGCTCCACTTCCTGATACACATGAATATGATAATCACTTTGTCAAGGACACTAGTGGACGGATATTGTTCAAGAATACAGTGCTTGATATCACTGTGATTGGAAGACAGCAGAGACAAGGACCATCATTAGCAACAACACAACAACCTGGTATACAAAATACAGACATAGTCCTAGCACTTCCTTGTACATCATGGCCACAGTCAGCTAAAGCCTGCCTATGTCATTTAGATGTCAACAACTGGCCCACAGCTAATATGTACAGATATGTAAAAACAACAAAGTGTTTTGTTGTTGGTGTTGGCAACAAAGTCAGCGAAAATGCAGATTTTGAATGGAGACTTTCTACCTCATTAGCTGAACGGTGCTTGATGTTCAATTTGAACATTACTCAAATAAGATGTTATATCTTAATGAAAATGATTATAAAAACATATATTAATCTTAACAATGAAAGTTACATTTCCAGTTTCATGTGTAAAACTGTTTTGTTTCATTGTATAGCAAGTAAACCTTCATATATATGGAAGGAATGTAACCTTTTAAACTGTCTCACATACTGCATACTTACAATGAACAGATGTATATCATGTAGAAACTGTCCCCATTTCTTTGATCATGAAAACAACTTGATGGCAGGAAAGTTTTCAAATAAAGTAAAACAAGAGTTACTTCAAACAACAGCAAACCTGATACTATGTGATGGAATGTCACTTTTTGGAATTCAGATTGACGATGTTGGTGAAAGACTTCAGATCAAGCTTAACATAATGAATGGAGTACATCATAACATTCCAAGCCCAAATGAATACACTATGGAAACTTCAGCTCATTTATTACTAGAGACAGCTGGATGTATTTTAGACATCCATAATGGAGATATTCATGAGAAAAAAGATGAAAGTTTAGTTATGAAACTGAGAATTCTGTTACAGATTGTGCAACATTTAACAAGATACTACAGGGATGGTGATATGTTAGTAAAGGTATCAAGCAGACTTCTAGCACCTCTATATTGCAGCTCTATAGGGTCCCTGATAGCCTCTCATAACATTCAAACAAACAACACAGTTTCTCCTCAAGCACTAGCCTGGCTTGAAACAGGACTGGACTCGGATGTTGCTTCAAGCAGACTTAAACTTGCTTCTATATTGTATTGTACAGGACAAATGGGAAGTGCAGCATTTATTCTTAATGATGTAGATCAACGATACAATATAGAAGTTACTCAACCTGTATGTGGCTGTTACGAGTTCCCTAGAACAATCAGCAAAATAAGATTTCGTCAAATTTCCAGTCAATACGATGAGAAAGCAGTTAAGTACATTGTTGCATATTGTGTAAGATTTTGTAGAGAAGAAATAAACTGTGTACCACATGAACTTCAGTATGAGATGTTCAGATCAACACAAGAGGACATTCAACACAGAGATAGATATGATAACTGGATGGAATGTGCTGTAGTAGACTCACTTCCATACCTTTATTTTCTACAATACAAGACATTAGGCAACCTAAACAGGCCCGAAGCACAGCAACAAGCACTGAACAAACTGATATGGGCAACTCAAAGAGAAATCAATCTTGGACACAGAGAAACAGCACTGAATCTACTTGGAAAGTGCATGGAACAGGAGAACAGACTAGATGACGCTCTACAGTGTTACATGTTATCCCTACATGAAAGGGAAACAAATAATGCAGCAAAAATTCATATCTGCAGGTGTTTGGCTAACATACGAGTTTAAAGACTCTGCCACTCTGTCAGTGATGCATCTGGGAGGGGGAGGCATGCAGGGTGGATATTCTCCGACACACTGTGCATGTTGCAACAATTTGTAATTTTTATAGTTTATTTCATTATTTGATTGTTAAAACCTTTATTGGGGAGTCAGGGGGCTTTCCCCTTGGAAATTTTTGAAATACAGGCATGAAATGGTGGCCTCTGGTGCATTTTTAGGTCCAAAGTTTTGAAGTAATGGAGGGGTTAGTACCCTCTTTATAGGGGTCAGGGGGCTTTCTCCCTGGAAAACTATGAAATACAGGTATGGATTGGTGGCCACTGGTGTGTTTCTAGGTTAAAATTTTGAGAAAATATTATTATTATTCCTTTGCCAAAATGGCAGGGTACTTCTCGGCAAACATCGGAGGGGAGGGGGTGGGGGGGGGGGGGGGGGTGCTTAAGGCTTCAGGGCCTGGAATTGTATTTTAAATAAATTTAAAGGGCTTTATAAATCAAACAAACAGTCTGATGCAAGATTCGAGTCTAATAGAGATATACATTGTTGTGTTTTGCATCTGACAATTCGAGTTAAAATTTAAAATACAAATGTACATCTTCTCTGAATGAACAAAATAAATCGGAAACATGGGTCGCGAAAATGTGTGACAAACGAATAATAGGCAATCAAGGCTTGTGTTATTTATAAATGAAAATTTATAACTTATTTTCTATGACCAGAATTAATTTTTACCATTGATTACTGCCTATTGATCACAGTTTTTCATTGGAATTTGCCAATAAATATGATTTAAAAATTATTGAAAAGTTATTGCGGATGTCCTGTCCAGTCATTTATTTTGAAGTTTTGCTACAAAATATAACTTTAAAATGGCTACTTTGACATTGTTTTCGTGATCCAGCTCGTTAAACATGCCACGAAATGTGTTTTTCATTTAACACCTGTCACTGTTTTTTACGTCAGTCCGTATTATAATATTAGTTATATACTTTTTTATATCACTACAGATATTTTGTATTTAACAAGAGAACACTCTTAATATACTCCTGAAAATTGGATGTAACATGCATGTTGTACCACAGAAAAGTGATCTCAATTTTTTTCCTCAGCCAGCAATAAATTACATACTGATGGGCAACATGTTAAGCTCGCCAGCTGTCAAAAAGACTAATATTTATGATCTCATGGTAGTGGAAATTTGTGCAATATCATTTTGAAAATCCCTCCATGCATGAAGAAGAAATGCACCGTACAAAGTTTGTGGATGCCACCCTTTCACCCTTCTGTCAGGGGCGTTTCCATAATTTGTCCCGTCTTTCAGTCAGGGTATAACAAGAGAGCCATGATGGCCCTATATCGCTAACCAGAGTTGATCTGGCCTACTGACCTAGTTTTTGACCCCACATGACCCAGTTCTGAATCTGACTTGGAGATCATCAAGGCAAACATACTGACAAAGTTTCATAAAGATTGGGCCACAACTGTGGCCTCTAGAGTGTTCACAAGCTTTTCCTTTGATTTGACCAGGTGACCTAGTTTTTTTATCCCACATGACACAGATTCAAACTTGAACTAAAGATCATCAAGACAAATGTTCTGACTATTTGCAGGAGTTTCAAACTTAAATTGTGGTCTCTAGAGTGTTACAAGGTTTTCCTATGATCTGACCTAGTGACCTAGTTTTTGATCCTACATGACCCAGATTCAAACCTGACCTAGAAATCATCAAGACAAACATTCTGATTCAGTTTCATAAAGATTGAGTCACAACTAATTTGATCGGACCATATGACCTAGTTTTTGACCCCATATGACCAAGATTCAAAACCTGACCTAGAGATCATCAGGGCAAACATTCTGACTAAGTTTCATAAAGATTGGGTCATAACTGTAGCCTTTAGAGTGTTCATAGGCTTTTCATATGATCTGGCTTAGTGACCTAGTTTTTGACCCCACATGACCCAGTTTCATTCTTGACCTAGAAATCACCAAGATAAACATTCTGACTAAGTTTCATAAAGATTGGATTAAACTGTGGCCTCTAGAATGTTCACAAGCTTTTCCTTTGATCTGGCCTACTGACCTAGTTTTTGACCCAGCATGACCAAGTTTCAAACTCAGCTTCGACATCATCAAGACAAACATTCTGACCAAGTTTCATAAAGATTGGTCATAACTGTAGCCTCTAGAGTGTTCATAAGCTTTCATCTGATCTGGCCTAGTGACCTAGTTTTTGACTCCACATGACCCAGTTTCAAACCTGATCTAGAGATAATCAAGACAAACATTCTGACCAAGTTTCATAAAGATTGGGTCATAACTGAAGCCTCTAGAATGTTCACAAGCTTTTCCTTTGATCTTGCGTAATATAACTTTAAAATGGCTACTTTGACATTGTTTTCGTGATCCAGCTCGTTAAACATGCCAATATATGTGTTTTTCATTTAACACCTGTCACTGTCTTTTACGTCAGTCCGTATCATAATATTAGTTATATACTTTTTATATCACTACAGATATTTTGTATTTAAGAGGAGCACACTCTTAATATACTCCTGAAAATTGGATGTAACATGCATGTTGTACCACAGAAAAGTGATCTCAATTTTTTTCCTCAGCCAGCAATAAATTACATACTGATGGGCAACATGTCAAGCTCGCCAGCTGTCAAAAAGACTAATATTTATGATCTCACGGTAGTGGAAATTTGTGCAATATCAATTTGAAAATTCCTCCATGCATGAAGAAGAAATGCACCGTACAAAGTTTGTGGATGTCACCCTTTCACCCTTCTGTCAGGGGCGTTTCCATAATTTGTCCCGTCTTTCAGTCAGGGTATAACAAGAGGGCCATGATGGCCCTATATCGCTCACCAGAGTTGATCTGGCCTACTGACCTAGTTTTTGACCCCACATGACCCAGTTCTGAATCTGACTTGGAGATCATCAAGGCAAACATACTGACAAAGTTTCATAAAGATTGGGTCACAACTGTGGCCTCTAGAGTGTTCACAAGCTTTTCCTTTGATTTGACCAGGTGACCTAGTTTTTTATCCCACATGACACAGATTCAAACTTGAACTAAAAATCATCAAGACAAAGGTTCTGACTATTTGCAGGAGTTTCAAACTTAAATTGTGGTCTCTAGAGTGTTACAAGGTTTTCCTATGATCTGACCTAGTGACCTAGTTTTTGATCCTACATGACCCAGATTCAAACCTGACCTAGAAATTATCAAGACAAACATTCTGATTCAGTTTCATAAAGATTAAGTCACAACTAATTTGATCTGACCATATGACCTAGCTTTTGACCCCATATGACCAAAATTCAAAACCTGACCTAAAGATCATCAAGGCAAACATTCTGACTAAGTTTCATAAAGATTGGGTCATAACTGTAACCTCTAGAGTGTTCACAGGCTTTTCATATGATCTGGACTAGTGACCTAGTTTTTGACCCCACATGACCCAGTTTCATTCTTGACCTAGAAATCACCAAGATAAACATTCTGACCAAGTTTCATAAAGATTGGATTAAACCGTGGCCTCTAGAATGTTCGCAAGCTTTTCCTTTGATCTGGCCTAGTGACCTAGTTTTTGACCCAACATGACCAAGTTTCAAACTCAGCTTCGACATCATCAAGACAAACATTCTGACCAAGTTTCATAAAGATTGGTTCATAACTGTAGCCTCTAGAGTGTTCAAAAGCTTTTCATCTGATCTGGCCTACTGACCTAGTTTTTGACCCAACATGACCAAGTTTCAAACTCAGCTTCGACATCATCAAGACAAACATTCTGACCAAGTTTCATAAAGATTGGTTCATAACTGTAGCCTCTAGAGTGCTCATAAGCTTTTCATCTGATCTGGCCTAGTGACCTAGTTTTTGACCCAACATGACCCAGTTTCAAACTTGACCTAGAGATAATCAAGACAAACATTCTGACCAAGTTTCATACAGATTCGGTCATAACTGAAGCCTCTAGAATGTTCACAAGCTTTTCCTTTGATCTTGCGTAATGACCTAGTTTTTAAACCCACATGACCCAGTTTCTAATCTGACCTAGAGATCATCAAGACAAATGTTCTGACCAAGATTCATAAAGATTGGGTCACAACTGTGGCCTCTAGAGTGTTCAGGCTTTTCCTGTGATCTGGTCTAGTGACCTAGTTTTTGACCCAACATGACCCAGTTTCAAACTTGACCTCATCAAGACAAACATTTTGACCAAGTTTCATAAAGATTGAGTCACAACTGTGGCCTCTATAGTGTTCACAAGCTTTTCCTGTGATCTGGCTTAGTGACCTAGTTTTTGACCCCACATGACCCAATTTCAATCTTGACCTAGAGATCATCAAGACAAACATTCTGACCAAGTTTCATAAAGATTTGGTCTTAACTGTGGCCTCTAGAGTGTTCACAAGCTTTTCCTTTGATCTGGCCTAGTGACCTAGTTTTTGACCCCACATGACCCAGTTTCGAACTTGACCTAGAGATCAACAAGACTAACATTCTGACCAAGTTTCATAAAGATTGGATCACAACTGTGGCCTCTAGAGTGTTCACAAGGCAAATGTTGATGGACGCTGGACGACTGACGCCGGACGACGCACACCGACGGACGCCGGACAATGACTGGTCACAATAGCTCACCTTGAGCACTTTGTGCTCTAGTGAGCTAAAAATCCATTAAAATTAAGGTTAAAACTCATTTAAACTTAGTCTAACGAGTTTTACTGCCATCTCTAACTACGAATTGAACAACAAAACTGACACAAAGTCAAACAGAAGGCCTTCACACTTAAAGACCCACCATGACCTAGTGACCTACTTTTTTCACCCACAAAAACTTCATGAAAATCATTCTTATAATACAGGTAACATACAGCTATATTTCAAGTTTTCAGGTGGACAATTTAGGCTCTTTTTCAAAACTTCATCTGCAAACTTCAGTCAACATCTTTTGGCATAGTTTTAAGAATATAGAGGGATAACTATCTTACACTGTAGAAACAAAATGTGATTGAAATTTTAACTAAATACACTGAATCATGTATATATTGCTACATTATTTCAATAACATGTTGAAACATTAAACAAATTGTCTTGGACTTATATATGTCACTGTCAATTTGTAACTAGATACTTGTTATTTCTCATTTTCTTCATGCAAGGCATGTATAATTGCCATCATGGAAATACAAAAGTATACAGTTATTTTGTGATACCTCTTTTAGGCCAATAATTATGAACAATTTGTCAGATCCTGATCAAATCAGAAAGACACCTTTACTTTTCTTGGTCTGAAAGACAGCTATATCCCCGGTCCCAGTTATGGATAGTGAGAGGATTGATGGTATTGGGTGAAAGCATTGACTTTGTTAAGTAGTCGCTACATTTTATAGTCCATGTATTAGGAAATCAATCAATTTGAATATACTTCAAGGGGTTTAGCAGATACAGAGCAGACATTAAATGGAAGGGTCAAACCTTTGACCTTGATTCTTGATTTGTGACCTTGACCTTGAGCCAACATGGCTGACTCATGAGTTCTGTACATCGTCTTGATTAGGTGATCATCTGACCAAAGTTTCATGAAAGTCCTTCACAGGGTTTAGGAGATACAGAGCTCAAATGTTGAACCTTGAGTTGTGACCTTGACCTTGAGCCGACGGATGAGTCATGTTTATTGCATATTGTCTTGATGAGGCAATCATTTAACCCAAGTTTTATGAAATTCCTTCAAGGGGTTAAGGAGATGCAGAGCAGACATAAAATGTTACGGACAGACGGAAACACGGAAGAAGACTATTCTTATAACCCCCCACCATTCATGGCGGCAGATGAAACAAGAGGACCATGATGGTCCTGAATCGCTCACCTCTTCCCACATGACCCAGTTTTGAGTATGACGTCATTTTTTTCTATTATTTGACATACTGACCTAGTTTTTGAGCTCATGTGACCCAGTGTTTGAACTTGACCTAGATATTATCAAGATAAAAATTCTGACCAATTTTCATGAAGATCCATTGAAAAATATGGTCTCTAGGGAGGTCACAAGGTTTTTCTATTATTTGACCTATTGACCTAGTTTTCGAAGGTACGTGACCCTGTTTTGAACTTTACCTAGATATCATCAAGGTGAACATTCTCACTAATTTTCATGAAGATCTCATGAAAAATATGGCCTCTAGAGAGGTCACAAGGTTTTTCTATTTTTATACCTACTGGCCTAGTTTTTGACCGCACATGACCCAGTTTCGAAACTGACCTAGTTATCATCAAGGTGAACAATCAGATCAATTTTCATGAAGATCCATTGAAAAATATGGCCTCTAGAGAGGTCAAAAGATTTTAATAATTTTAGACCTACTGACCTAGTTTTTGACCGCAGTTGACCCTGTTTTGAACTTTACCTAGATATCATCAAGGTGAACATTCTCACTAATTTTCATGAAGATCTCATGAAAAATATGGCCTCTAGAGAGGTCACAAGGTTTTTCTATTTTTATACCTACTGGCCTAGTTTTTGACCGCACATGACCCAGTTTCGAAACTGACCTAGTTATCATCAAGGTGAACAATCAGATCAATTTTCATGAAGATCCATTGAAAAATATGGCCTCTAGAGAGGTCAAAATATTTTAATAATTTTAGACCTACTGACCTAGTTTTTGACCGCAGTTGACCCAGTTTTAAACTTGACCTAGATATCATCAAGATGAACATTCAGACCAACTTTCATACAGATCCCATGAAAAGTATGGCCTCTAGAGTGGTCACAAGGTTTTTCTATTTTTAGACCTACTGACCTACTTTTTGCCCGCACGTGACCCAGTTTCGAACTTGACCTAGAATTTACCAAGATGAACATTCTGACCCATTTTCATAAAGATCCCATGAAAGCTGTGACCTCTAGAGATGTCACAAGGAAAAGTTTATGCACGGACGGACACACAGACGAAGGACGACGGACGCTGCGCGATCACAAAAGCTCACCTTGTCACTTCATGACAGGTGAGCTAAAAAAATGTTCTCAATGATGACTTAAAAGAAGAAAACATACTTTTGTTCGAAGAACAAGCAAATATTGGTACAGAATAGAGGAAAACAGGGCGAGTTAAATAAATCAGCATTGCACTAAACAGGAGGGCCAAGATGGTCCTAAGTCGCTCACCTGAGTAACACACAATAACAGTGTAAACGTGTTTTACCTAGTGATTTCATGGAGACAAATATTCTGACCAATTTTCATTAAGATTGGACCAAAAACATGGCCTCTTGAGTGTAAACAAGCTTATTCTTTGATCTGACCTGGTGACCTAGTTTTTGATCCTACACGACCAAGATGAAAATTCATCAGATATTTCATGCACACAAACATTCTGACCAAGTTTCATGCTCATCAAATGAACAAGAGTGTTGACAAACTTATTCTTTGATTTGACCAGGTGACCTAGTTTTTGACCCCATATGACCCAGTTTCGAAATTGGCCTAGGAATCATCAAGATAAACATTCTGACCAAGTTTGATAAACATAAGGTCATAAATATAGCCTCAGGTGTGTTAACAAGCTTTTCCTTTGATATGACCAGGTGACCTTGTTTTTGACCTCATATGACCCCGAATTTGGCCTAGAAATCATCAAGATAAACATTCTGACCAAGTTTCAAGAATGTGACCTCTAGGTTGTTAACAAGCTTTTCCTTTGATTTCACCTGATGACCTAGTTTTTTACCTGGCATGATCCAGTTTCGATCAGGGACAGTAACTCTAGAACCCATGATGGAATCTTGCCGTTTTTCAAAAGGAACTGAGATCTAATTGTGACTGAAGTTGTGTGTAAGTGTGGTTAAAATCAAATATAAAATGTCATTTCTATCAAGGTAACATAAGGTAACAAGAGGACCATGATGGTCCTGCATCGCTCACCTGTTCCCACATTTCCCAGTTTTGAACTGAGTATGACGTCGTTTTTTCTATTATTTGACATAGTGACCTAGTTTTTGAGCTTATGTAACCCGGTTTTGAACTTGACTTAGATATCATCAAGATAAAAATTCTGACCAATTTTCATGAAGATCCGTTGAAAAATATGGCCTCTAGAGAGGTCACAAGGTTTTTCTATTAATTGACCTAATGACCTAGTTTTTAAAGGCACATGACCCAGTTTTAAATTTGACCTTGATATCATCAAGGTGAACATTCTCATCAATTTTCATGAAGATCTCATGAAAAATATGGCCTCTAGAGAGGTCACAAGCTTTTTCTATTTTTATACCTACTGACCTAGTTTTTGACCACACATGACCCAGTTTCGAACTTTATCTAGATATCATCAAGGTGAACATTCAGACCAATTTTCATGAAGATCAATAAAAAAGTATGGTCTCTAGAGAGATCAAAAGGTTTTGCTATTTTTAGACCCACTGACCTAGTTTTTGACCCAGTTTCAAACTTGATCTAGATATCATCAAGATGAACATTTAGACCAACTTTCATACACATCCCATGAAAAGTATGGCCTCTAGAGAAGTCACAATTTTTTTTTATTATTTGACCTACTGACCTAGTTTGTGATGGCATGTGACCTAGTTTCAAATTTTATCTAGATATCATCAAGGTGAACATTCTGACCAACTTTCATACAGATTCCAAGAAAAATATGGTCTCTAGAGAGGTCACAAGGTTTTTTTATTATTTGACCTACTGACCTACTTTTAGATGGCACATGACCCAGTTTCGAACTTGACCAAGATATCATCAAGATGAACATTCTGACCAATTTTTATGAAGATTCATTGAAACGTATGGCCTCTAGAGAGGTCACCAGTCTTTTCTATTTTTAGACCTACTGACCTAGTTTTGGACCGCACGTGACCCAGTTTTGAACTTGGCCTAGATATCATCAAGATGAACATTCTGACCAACTTTCATAAAGATCCCTTGAAAAATGTGACCTCTTTGTGGTCACAAGCAAAATTTTACGGATGGACGGGTGCATGCACGGACGGACGATGGATGCCACGCGATCAAAAAAGCTCACCTTGTCACTTTGTGACAAGTGAGCTAAAAATCAACAAATTTTGGTTCTTTCAGGGGTCAATCAGGCGTCGTAGCTCTGGAACCTATGATTGGATCTGAAAAAATCATCGCGGAATCCAAGATTTATTGTTGTAGAAGAAATTTTGCAAATTTGCATCAAATCAAACCATAAATGAAGTCAATATATGACTGCAAAAGCCAAAATAGCATATTTTGGCCCTTTTAGGGGCCAAAACTCTGGAACCCATAATGGGATCTAGACAGTTTTTGAAAGGAACTGAGATATTATGCCAATACAATTTGTGTACAAGTTTTATTAAAGTTGACTGCAAAATGTTGTTTCAATCGTGTTCACAAGCCAAAAATATAAAATTTTGGCCCTATAAGGGGCCATAACTGTGGAACCCACAATGGGATCTGGCCAGTTTTCAAAAGGAACCAAGATATTATGCCTGTACAACTTGTGTGCAAGTTAGATAAAAATTGATTGCAAAATGTAGTCTCTATCGTGTTCACAAGAAATTGTGAACGGATGACATATGGACAGACGACGAATGACGGATAAAATGCGATCACAAAAGCTCATCCTGTCACTACGTGACATGTGAGCTTATAAAACACTATAAAAGACACTAATCAGACCCAGTCAGCGCCTTTACAGAGATATCTGGATTAAATTTCGAACTTGACGTAGATATCATCAAGGTGAACATTCTGACCAATTTTCATGAAGATCTCATGAAATATATGGCCTCTAGAGAGGTCACAAGCTTTTTCTATTTTTAGACCTACTGACCTAGTTTTTGACCGCATGTGACCCAGTTTCGAACTTGACCTAGATATCATCGAGATGAACATTCAGACCAACTTTCATACAGATCCCATGAAAAATATGGCCTTTAGAGAGGTCACAAGGTTTTTCTATTACTTGACCTACTGACCTAGTTTTTGAAGGCACGTGACCCAGTTTCGAACTAGATATCATCAAGGTGAACATTCTGACCAATTTTCATGAAGATCTTGTGAAATATATGGCCTCTAGAGAGGTCACAAGGTTTTTCTATTTTTAGATCTACTGACCTAGTTTTTGATGGCACGTGACCCAGTTTCGAATTTGATCTAGATATCATCAAGGTGAACATTCTGACCGATTTTCATGAAGATCTTGTGAAATATATGGCCTCTAGAGAGGTCACAAGGTTTTTCTATTTTTAGACCTACTGACTTAGTTTTTGATGGCACGTGACCCAGTTTCGAATTTGACCAAGATATCATCAAGATGAACATTCTGACCAACTTTCATAAAGATCCCATGAAAAATGTGACCTCTAGAGTGGTCACAAGCAAAAGTTTACGGACGCACGGATGCACGCACGGACGGACGACGGACACCGCGCAATCACAAAAGCTCACCTTGTCACTCTGTGACAGGTGAGCTAAAAACAAAGTTATCACCCTGCCAGCTGCATGTAAATCCAATCTCTACACATTAGCGTTAATTATGTCTTTAAGCAGTATATTCTACATGAAATGTAGTTTCGATGATTTTTATTATACTTATATATACTATACTGAAATAAATTGAAGTACTTTTAATAAACATCGTGTACAGGCGGCTAGTATTTATTGTTGAACTTGACCATATTTCGGACATTTTTTTCGAATATGTCTGTATGTTATGGAAGGAAACTTCCGCGGATTTATGAATTCGCGATGCACCCGATTTGCGAAAAATAGCGAAAATTAAAACACCGCGAATATCGGATTTACAGTACACAGGTAGAAATTTTGTGAATGTTTACCAATCAAACACAACAAAGAGTCATTAAACATGTAAATGTGGCATCAGTGAAGGGGAAAAGGACTGGTAGAAAAGGAGGATATGTATGTGGGATTCTTAGAAATAACATGCAGTAATATAAAAAGTGGTTAGAGGAAGATTATATTCTGTTAATGGGTTGGGTGAGGAAGGGTTAAATCGGGGAGGTTGGTAAGAAAGGTGTTTGAAAGGACAAAAAAATAGGGCTGGATGGAGAAGTAATCCCCAATGTCAGGGAACTTGAAATCAAAATCTGTCTTCCTTCTCACTAAGACCAGACCCAATGTGAGGTTAATGATAACTGGGAAAGTAGTATAGAAGATACAGCTTAAAACTGTTGACCTTTGGGGTGATGTCCCTTTATCAAGACAAACTGATAACTAGAGCTATCACTAAAGGTGATGAATGTACCCCCCCGCATGCACTGACATAGTACATTGCAATCTGACACACACAAGACTGCATAATTATGTGGACTGTATGTATATAGACTGTATGTATACAGTATAGTAACAAAAAACAAAGTCCCATAACTATGCAGAATATTTATCTAAAAGAATGTAACATGCCCCATGCACAACTAGGGTTGGTACTGATCACTTGTGTGAAGTTTCATTAAATTGTGTGCAAGGGTTTGGTAGATTAGGCACGCACAAGATTGTATATGAAGACTGTATGTACATAGTATGTTAACAAGAAACAAAGTCCCATAACTCTGCAATTTTTGTCGCTGAAAGAACCTAACATGCCCCATGCACAACTACTGTTGTTACTGATCAGTTGTGTGAAGTTTCATTAAATTGTGTCAAGGGGTTGAGGAGAGATGGTGCGCACAAGATTGTGTCTATGTCTATAGTATAGTAACAAAAAAACAAAGTCCCATAACTCTGGATTTTTTTTTTCTGAAAGAACCTAACATGCCCCATGCACAACTACTGTTGTTACTGATCACTTGTGTGAAGTTTCATTAAATTGTGTCAAGGGGATGAGGAGAGATGGTGCGCACAAGATTGTGTCTATGTATATATTATAGTAAAAAAAAAAAACAAAGTCCCATAACTCTGCAAATTTTTTTTCTAAAAGAACCTAACATGCCCCATGCACAACTACTGTTGGTACTGATCACTTGTGTGAAGTTTCATTAAATTGTGTCCAAGGAATGAGGAGAGATGGTGCGCACAAGATTGTGTCTATGTATATAGTATAGTAACAAAAAAACAAAGTCCCATAACTCTGCAAATTTTTTTTCTAAAAGAACCTAACATGCCCCATGCACAACTACTGTTGGTACTGATCATTTGTGTGAAGTTTCATTAAATTCTGTCAAGGGGATAAGGAGAGATGGTGCGCACAAGATTGCGTCTACGGACAGACGGAAGACGACCAGACGGACAGACAGACAGACGGACAGACAGACAGACAGACAGACAACCTGAAACCAGTATACCCCCCCTTACAACTTTGTTGTCGGGGGGTACAATAATAGGGGCAGTTTTTAAGAAAATACTACGTCTAATACTTACTTGCCAAGATACTCCCATCTCACATGAAAACAATAATACACCAAAATCAAAGGCCTGAAGGGGCTGAGAGTCGGCTAATGATTGATTTACTGGTAGTATAGTCTACCAGTTTCAATTTGGTTTAAGTTTTTTTTTCCCCCAACTGAACAGAGATTTTGTTACAATAGATGAAATGGACATTCAATTGATGCCTAGTAAAACTTGACATCATGCAAGTATTTAAACCCAATATATTTCTCTAAAATTGAGAAGTGGTTCGCAAAAATAAAAATGTTGAAAGTACAAACTACAATTTGACAGCTGACACTAAGATACTGCCCATGACTATAAATATTTTTCCAGTAAACATTTGCCTCCGGCATTACCAAAACAGGCAATTATTGGCTGGTATATATTCGACATGATAAAATTTGAATATGACAATTTACATATTGAAATTTTATAGCGCAGATTGCCACACACAATTTGTAATAGATGGACGAAAGAACTGTTCAGATATTTTACAGATAACGGGCCTGGCGATAACCGTGTCACACGCTAGGTATTGTTCAATCATATTATAAGGGATGTGAATTTAAAGTAAATTTACTTTTGCATTTAAAGATAATTATGTAAATGTTGCTGAGTGTCAATATATAGTGTCAGGAAAATTGTGCATTCGAAACTAAGGGAAGTTACTCAGACTAGCTACCAATTTATTTTGTTGGGTTTAACGTGGCACCGACACAATTTAGGTCATATGGCGACTTTCCAGCTTTGATGGTGGAGGAAGACCCCAGGTGCCCCTCCGTGCATTATTTCATCACGAGCGGGCACCTGGGTAGAACCAACGACCTTCCGTAAGCCAGCTGGATGGCTTCCTCACATGAAGAATTCGACGCCCCGAGTGAGGCTCGAACCCACATCGATGAGGGGCAAGTGATTTGAAGTCAGCGACCTTAACCACTCGGCCACGGAGGCCCCTAGCTACCAATTTAGGAAAAGATAACCGATATTAATAAATGCAGTTCTTTTTTAGTTTTTAAACCATCATTTATTCTATTTCAGACCTGTTAACCCCTTCAAAACCATGTCAGTAGTCCCCAAGTCCATGCACTTTCAATTATCCATTTTGATTCATGTAGACAGACCGTCCCAGTCTGGGCTGAAAAATGTTTGAGCCATTTTTACGTGGTCGGTAGCAGGGTGGGTGTGGGGAGGGGTGTTCCTTCCCGCTTTAAACTGCAGTCAGATTTTGAAATGGGCATTGTGGCAGGTGGTAAAAAGGCAAATGTATCAAACTGTAAAGTGGCAATATGGGGGAAGGGTGTGGGAGGATACCCCCTCCTGCAAGTAGGGTTTGGGGTATCACCACAAGAAAATTTTGAAAATGTAGATCCTTGATACAGCCTTTGGTGTGAATTCTAAATGAGAATTTTATGTTTCAATTTCTAAATATTACCTAGATTCTTTTTAGTATTACAATATCCAAAGTATGAATGACTGTCACTTCATATTTTTACTTTCAGGTCATGCCTCAGGACTAGAATATAAGTCTGATATAGATTCTATGTGTGTGTTATAAAAATAAATTCTAGAATCATTTCTGTTACAATAATATCTATCATGTCTGTTACAATAGCCGCCGGTTTCTTTTTGCCACGCCGGTATTTGGCAAATTCAGCCCATATTTATACGTGCTTCACAAAAATGAAAATTGCCTTAAATTGTTACATTAACCCACCTATTTTAAAGTTAGTATGTTTTGATATGATATCATAACTAGTTTTTTGTTAATCAGTACGAGAAAATTACATTTGCCATGGCAAAAGCGGTTTTGCCATGGCAAATCGGTCTTTTGCCATGGCAAAATAATTTTGCCATGGCAAGAAAATTCATGATTTTGCCACGGCAAAATTACCATGGCAATTTTTTTTTCATTTTTCTTAAAAAGTGATTTTAACTATTTCCAAACGAATGTATTGGTAGAAATATGTTGTTTCATATCGATAACTCAGTTTTTTTTATTTTGCCATGGCAAGTTTCTGCCATGGCAAAATTTTACCATGGTAAGTTTGCCATGGCAAGATTTTGCCATGGCAATTAATTTATTTTTTCAAATATTTTAAAGGAAGTTTGATAAATTTAGTGATTATGAAATACAACACTGGCAGAAACAGAGAAGATTTTAGATTTCTTGGCACATTTAAATCAGGAAGAACAGAATCTTGCTACATATATTGTTTCACCATTACTGGGATAAATGCTGATTGATTTTCAGCGGCAAGAAGTAGTTTTTTACTTCCTTGTTTTAATGAATGAGAATGTATGAAATGTATTTGTAATATTACATAACAGTGATCGTGTGCCATATGTTTTTCTATTTAGAACAATACAAATATTACTTAAATTACAGAACATATCTATTCATCAAATAAGTAAGTTTCTTTCGTTTATGAAATACGATATTAGTTATTATCATAGTATCTTGGTCTTTGATGTTATATATGACTCGAAAATTTTAGCAGGCTTGGATAATCTAAGCGCCGTACAAAATTAGAAAAAAAAATATCCCAACAAAAATGTTTAGCGCTTTAAAGTTTTTTTTTATATTCTTCATCTGCAATCAGGTACTTAAGCATTCAAGACATAATTGTGAATACAGCGATTTTTATTGACGAATAGGAAAAATATGTATCAGATTTTCCCTTGCACATATATATATAATTGTGTGAGTCTTCAAAATACGAGACAGTGGTTATATCGTATTTTTATTTAAGAAGAAACAGATATAATCTATAATGGATATAACAGACTAGTTTGGCTATATGGAAAGAAACAGATATTATAATTCACAATGTGTAGCAAAGCTGATTGTCAAGTAACTATCTACTTGCAAGGTACACTATATGTTATGAAATATAGCCATTTTTATTTATTAACATAATACGTCAGCAGTGTAATTTTCAAATAGAAAAGACCGGTAAAACGTTTTCCATATACAGTAGACACGTATTTTCAATATCTTAGTAATGCTAACTTAAAGTAAATAGCTTGTATTGCGTATATGATTTTTTGAAAAGTAGTACTACAAATATTTTACAACGGAAAATATTTTGTCCAAACGATTCTCAGGCGAAAATAGTAGACTACTAAATAGGCATTTATAGTCAAGTGTTATCTATGACGAATTTAAAGTATCTTTACAAATCCTCGCGCGATATAGTGTAAACTTAATGAATCGGCGAGTCGAATGTTAAAATATTATCCAGAGGTACCTACATTTAATCAAACAAGAAGCTGCGTTTAAGTGGCAGGGGACAGTTTCGCATTTGGCCCGGGTACGTTTTTTAAATAAAATAGACATATGCACTTTACAGGCATATGCATGTATATTTCAACTGGTTATTTATGATGTGTATAGAACTAAGGATTCCTGCGTACGAGTGATTATTGTGTAAAATAAATATGTGCATGTATCGATTTTCCTAGCTCCATGTAGACGGCCGGGTCTAAAACTTTACCTGAGGTAACGGAAGTCAGACGAATTGGAAACAGTCATCCATCTATCAAGCTTCAGCTCAAATTTGCGGAAAAAGTAAACGGTCATCAGTCACTTTTCTTCCCACTATTATTTTTATCTGGCCACATGCTTTAAAAGTATGCATGTGTTTTAGGTCAGTCATTTCCAGATAATACGGTACAGTTCGTGCAAGATGTGCATTTTGGGCCTTTTTTGTGTAAAAAATTAGTGTCCTGAAACCTGCGTTTTACTCGTTTTTATCACAGAAGCAACAGAATCGGCCGACTGAAAATGTCACATAATGAAGTGCTATGTGTATGCAAGACATTCAATAATTGCCTTGAATTTGTCGAATTTGGATTTTTTTATGATTTTTTTTCGCACTGGTATCAGCGCAGAGTTGTGGAGTTTTCATATTTATTGTCCCTTGCCCCTATAAAAGATTCGGCCAAAATTAAATTTCGGAAATCTCTTGATTTTGCGCAGTTTTAGGTAGTTTAGAACCTCTAGATTGATATTTTAAACTTTCTGGGGACTTAAAACGCTAAATGACGGCACAGCAGCTCAAAAATATTACGGTGAGGACACATCAAGGTTTGAAAGTCAATATCTGCACAGACGATTTTTCAAAATTCTACCACTATTAATCGTGTAAAAACACCATTTTCATTATTCTTAACCCACGTTAACTGTCCAACAATAAAAGTGTACAACAATTATACAACTATAAACCTGTTCTAGCTTATAAACGACCCAAAAACCTACAGGATTATCTTACTCATTCGTCACTAAACAAAAAATCTTTGGATTGTAAAAAGTAGATGTAACAGACGCAGATGTACACATTGTGACAGTATTATTGAAAGTGATACATTTACGAGTACAAATACAGGGAAAACTTTTAAAATATTTTTCGGTGGAAACTGCACGTCTAGTGACGTTATTTATTTAATCACATGTAAAGGTGTAAAGTACAATATGTCGGTCAAACGCATCAACTTGTGTCGAAACGGATGAACAGTCATAAATTTGATATCAGAAGTATATGTGACCCAAGTTTTTCATCAAATGTTGCTCTTCATTTCAATTCTACTGAACATTCTATGGAAGACTTTTATGCCGATTGACTTAGTGCGTGATAACATGGATAGACTGCTAAGGAGACATATTGGATTCATAAATTAGATACGTTATAGCCGCACGGTATGAATGCAAAGTCACTGTATAAATTCTCAAAGTAACTTTATTAGAACTGAAATGTCTCGTGTTATGTGTATGATGTTGAAGTTAAGTTTTGCACTTTTATATACTCCCTGTTTTATATAGTTACGTAACCTTTCTGTATAATCTTAACACTACCAAAATTATTCAGCTTTAATTTTTAACATGTTTGTATTCTCAATTTATTGTAAATATAAATATTTTTATGACAACATTTTACGAAAACAACAAAATGCATCTTAATTATTACCTCCCTTTATTATATATAAAATTTTGATAAAGACAGTACCGGCTGCAAGTTTTTATATGGAACGTAATTTGATTAATTCTGGCATACATATTGTATTTGCTAAATAAATTAGCGCATAATATTATAAACAATTAGATTAATTTTTTAAATGTTCAATTATCTTGTTAATAATTTAATGTCTTTCCTTCATATATATATAACAAAGTGTGCCTTTATCGTGGCTTTATGAATTTTAAAATGAATCTCTGCTGGATTCTACCTTTAAAACTTTTGTATTTGAATCTTCAATAATTAACTGTTATTTCCACTTTTTTGAATATTATTTACTGGCCGAGTCTCTGTGGAAATTCATGTATCATTTGATCCAGTTAATTAATGATGAGTTTAATACGTGTATTATCTAAATTATAACGTCTACAACTAAATAGAATAATAATGTATATTATTTAACATTCATAGACGTATTATTTTATGATGCACTTTAAATTTATAAACCATTTATGGCGTCTAAACGTCGACGTCCATTTGGCGCGTCAACGTCATTTCCGCATTTCACGTATCATTGTGTATGTTATTGTCAATTCTAATATGCTTGCCTCTGTTAAAGCACTCTTACGCTAGAATGACGTCACATTAACGTGCGGTGACGTCAAAGGTTTTGTTGCGACCAAGAAAGAGCGCTTCTATATTTTATCTACTGTTTTAGTTGAAGGGCATATAAGAATCGAAATAATTTATAGCACAAACGTGTTTTAACACTATTTATGCACTCGGGTGGTGATACGTCGTTCAAATAATTTCACTCGGGCTGCGCCCTCGTGATATTATTACGCCCGACGTATAACCACCCATCGTGCATAAATAGTGTTAAAGCACTCTTTTGCTATAAATTATTTCTTAACTGAAGAAGCTTATTAAAGCGAAACATGTTTTGACAAAACTGTGTTGGTTTATGAATTTTCAACATTATATGTTATTTTTAACAAACACAGGTTTACACAAGTTATTGACTGAAAAGACAAAACAATCCACATTAGAGACGGCATATTTCCAAATGCTTCGGGCATTCATACAATGATTATTTTTATTTTTACAGACTTTTGTTTTTATTTATTTTGCTGCGAATTTTTAATCCACTGTTATAAGGATGAGTTATCATGATTGTTCTTTTATGAAATATTTAAATATTTATTTAGAATGTAATGATAATACACGTTTTTTTTGTGTATTAACGTCTACAGAAGCCCTTGGGATATGTTTGTGACCTCGACCTTCGGTCTCGGTCACAAACAATCCCGCGGGCTTCTGCAGACGTTAATACACAGAACAAACGTGTATTGTCGCTATTCTTGCATAAAAATATATTTCACGACGATTTATGTATTGTTTTCATACGTGATGACTTGACGATTCCGGTACATTTTTTATTTACCATTCCAGTTGTTCTTGGAAACGGTAAACATGTTTTAAATATCCGTATCCAGGGCCCGGAAATAAACAACACTATCAAAAACACATCCTGAAGGGTTTTAAGCGATGTTTTTATCTCTCATTATTACAAACATAACATTACCAATAATTGTTCATATCATTTCACAATTTGGTGGACTCGATCACAATTTCATGAATAATAACTTTACATTTGAGTTACATTGAGTACGGACACGCAGTTGGAGTACGGATGAGTACGAACTCAGTGTCAAGTTTCCAAGCTGTTTATATAAATTCTTCGAGAAATTAGATATAAACATACTGACTGATACTAATCCACCGACAATTTTTGACAGTGACGTCAATTTGTCAACAAACTATAAATAACCACGGTATATCCCCAAACGGATGTATGCTTGTAATAGATAGAGATATGTCCTTATCAACTAATATATTCTGAGTAAGGTATAGTCCAGTGGATGTATTGGCTACTTGTCACGCAGGCGATGCTAGTTCGAAACTGGTGGTAGGCGAGATATATTTTTGAACTTTTATTTAGTAGCAAGAACTAAAATATATTTGGAAAGATTTGATTTTTTTAAGATTTGGTTTCGTTTGCGTTTCTTTTGTTTTTTTTTTTCTTTTTTCTTTTTTTCTGAAAAAAAAATGTTTATTTTTTTTATTTTAATTATTTTTTTTTTTTTTTTTATTTTTTATTTGTGTATCAATCATTTATTATATTACAAAATATAACAGAATGTTAATGCAACATGTCTCTGTCTCACTGTCCGTCAACTGTGTCTGTCTCACTGTCAGTCAATAGTGCCTGTCTTACTGTCACTGTCCGCTGTCTCTGTCTCACTGTCACTGTCAGCTGAGTGTGTCTCAACGTCACTGTCACCTGTCTCTGTCTCACTGTCACAGTCAGCTGTATCTGTCTCACTGTCAAAGCAACCTGTGTCACTCGCTGTGTCAGTATCTTCGTCGCTGGAGCAAACAGTGAAGACAATGCGCTCTAGCTGGTCCTCCTTCGCTATGTCACTCCTCCAGTATGCCTCTTCCACACTAACGACATGTCTACAACAGGCTTGCCAGTCCTGGGGTGTAACCTTGTTAAAGGCATTGCGAATCATGGGGATCATGTCTGTCGTCTTGAAGGAAGTGTTTCTCATCGCCACTGAGCGCTTGACTTGAGACCATATCAACTCTATCGCGTTTAACTCGGCGTGGTACGGAGGCAGACGAATACAAGTGTGCCCATGCGCTTTCATCATTGAATCCAATCTGTATTTCGGGGGCGGTCTGTTGGTCTTGCATAGATGTAGAAGCTCTGCCTTGAGCATATTGTCTCCGTACTGAACGTTGTTGCGCTGGAGCCACGCCTTAATATCTGTCTTGTTGTTGGCAGATGTCGGGCACTTGTCCTCTTGGATGTTATGGTAGGGCGCATTGTCTACAACGAGAACGGTCCTGGGTTTGAGATTTGGTATTAACATGTTCTGTAGCCATCTCATGAAATTGTCAGAATTCATCTCGTTGTGGTAATCACCTGTGGTTGTTTTAGCTTTGAATATTAATGCCGCTCCGTCGATAAACCCATCTTCCCCAGACCCTGCATGGACGATAATGTAACGGGTTCCCTTTCCAAATGGGACTGCAATTGCAAAGTCGTCGCTCTGCCAGGATCTCCGAGCACTATGGGAAGTGTGAACAAACGTTTCGTCCGTGTACACGATCGGGCGACCTTCATTCCGAAACTTTCGTATCTGACGCAGATACTGGATTCTAGCCAATACGACGTCTGTACGTTCCATGAGGAGACTTCGGTTAGACTGTGTCGCTTTCCAACTGAAACCTAGGTCTTTAAGGATGTTCCTCAATGTCTCACGACCTCCATTGAAACCTATCCTTGTCTGCAGTTCTTTCAGAATGTCGGCAAGGGTAGGGACGATTTTCTGCGAACGCACCAGGTCTGCAACAGTACGCCTCACGACCTCCTGGTCAAAAGAATCTAGCTCGATCCTCCTCGGATAATCCTTTCGTTCAGCTGCTGGTGTGTTTCCCCGTTGTAGCCTGTACAGTGTCGACTCAGACACCCCAGTAAGATGCGCCACTCTCTCAACCACCGACTCTAAAGGCACCAGCAACTTCCCGGCATCCTTCTCCTGCTTGCAGACCTGAAAGAATATAACGAAAACATATTTGATTATTTGATTATTTGATTAAAGAATTAAATAATGAATTACTAAATAAAGTATTTTTATCTTATTATTATTTAGCTCTGGATATTCATCTAACCTCTAAAACATGTTTTAGAATAGATGTTGCTTTCTCGTTATTCTTCAGAGGCTCATTACAATTAGAAAACGTGTTCATAGCCATTTTAGCCATTCCATGTGGAGTGAAATGACAAAAGTTTCCTACACAATTTATTCTGTACGCATACCTCGTGAAGCACGAGAAAATGTTGATAAGTATATAATTGAAAAAAAAAAAATATGCGTGTTGGAAAAAAAGTCACTGACCGGATTCGAACTCCGTACCTTTCGATTACAACGACAGCGCCGTATCCTCTGAGCTAAGTATCCTTACTAGATATAAGTAAAAGAACAGATTGATAATCTACTACAGTTACAAGGTAAACATTGGAATGTAAACACAAAATGACGTCACTGTCAGGTATCCCTGGTCGGATAGTACTTACAAAAATCATAAACATGATACCTAAAGACAAAGAATCGCACAGGTAAACACGCGGTTCTTTAACATTCACGGTTGTCTACAAAATCTGAATTGACGCAGAGTTCTAAAAGGGGAGTAAACAAGGGAAGAAACGAGTACGAACAATGTTGGGGGCCAGCGCATTTGGCGTTAGATACTGATACAGTAAAACATTCTATGGTTTAGATTGCATCTTTAATGCTTCAAGAAGAGGTTTTTATGAAAGAAAAAAGACGCATATACCAGATGTCAATCTGCGCAGAATTACATATACGTCCCTGGGAAAGCATTTCAAAAATAAAAATCGGGTATTAACAGCACGTGAATTGCCTTGTTTGCACACGGTTTTTCTCCCGTTAATACATAGAGGATATTTGTTTGTTTCAGTGAAATATCAATTTTATTTCACAAGTGAGCACCAAAAACTGATATTTTCACGAGCGGCGTAGCCACGAATGAAAATGACTTTTTTTGGTGCTCACGAGTGAAATAAAATTGATATTTCACTGACACAAACAAATTTTCTTTTTATTTCATGTGTAAAACTCTAATTTTGTTGCGTAATTTATAAAATGTCGAAAATCGCGGGAACGATCAACAGAAAGCATAACACAAATGACGTCATTTTAACGACGTCATCGTCATTATTGTCCCCGGTATTCATAACGCTCGGTATAAAATTTGACTTCAATCGCGACGGAGGATCGGAACTAGTTCGGCAAAAACAGTGAAAAATAAAAATGATAATCTACTGTTTCAAAACTGTGGATTATCACTTTTATTTTACTGAGAAAACTCTATAATTCACTGGAAAAAATGAAATAAATGGGCGGATCCAGCGAAAAAAGTAGTTTTTATGCAAGAATTAAACATTTGAGGATGAATAATTATAAATATGAATTATGCAGCGAGTAAACACTGACACGGATTACACTCTGCATTCAGTTTGGTGTTTTGATAAATTATTCACATATTTAAAGGGGATAAAATACAGCTTTAATACGGGAGCTGGCGTATTTTCAAATAGATATATTTTACTTCCTATGTACTATAATCTATCATCGGTCTAAAAATCAACCAAAAGGAAAGGTAGAAACACATAACTTCATATAAGATGCTTACGGGCGACATGTCGAGTCCGCTAGCGGTCAAAAGGACTGGAAGCGCAAAACATCTAAGTACACACAAAAATCCTAACCAGTAGAGATAGATCATACATTTGTTATACATCTCATTATTCTATACTTATTTTATCTATCCAATCGCGAACGTTCATTTGCAACACGTGACCGTACAATATATTACAGTATTTGGATGCACGTGCGTACAAAAATCCTGTATTTTCTGTATTTGGACGCACGCGCGTACAAAAATCCTGTATTTTCTGTATTTGGATGGTTCAACAGTCCCGTGTTAAACATACGATAAAGCCCGAAACGCGTGAAAATGTTCCGAATGCAAATCGGATGAAGTAGGCGCTCTATGTACAGAGTTTGATTATGCGCTTTGAAATCTTGATTTAATTTGAGGTTTTTTTTTCTTTCTTTTTGTTTACAACACACAAAAATGATTCAAGGGATAACAATGCTATCTGATTAAGATATTAAAACGTTTGTTAATAATCAAAAACTTAAAAATACAGTAAAAAGGATCATCAGATCTTGGAATATTTGAAAAGTCGCTAAAAGAAGCCGTTCCGGACGAAACCTAGAAATTGGTATCAGCCATGACTGTCTGAATAGCTACCTCAGCAATTTATAATTTAAGGGTTAAGAAACAAAATGGGAAGATTATGAATGGCAACGGACGGGCGGTCAGCATCCAAAACATGTCTGCTCTATAACTCAGTTTTCGCTGGATCTTCACCAGACTTGCTGACAATGTTTGTGGGCATTACATCTCGGCCAGTTTCGATAACTAGCAAAATTGTACCACGCACTCTTTGATTATAATAGTCCTTGAATTACTCGAAGAACAGGGAACTTAGCCTTGTCCGCTCTTAAAAGTCGAACAGTTTTCATCCGATCTTCACCAAACTTGCTGACAATGTCGGTGGGCATAATATCTCAGCCAAGTATTATTACCACCCAAATCGCCAAATGGCTGTTGTAGGGATGTTGCACCATATACCTTTTTTCATGATGATACGTAGAAAAAAAACACATTCAATGAATTACGTATATTACGTATGAAGTGAAATAAATATATAATAAAAAGGTTATTTAAGGTCAAACATTGTTCTGTATAATATATATTTGCACTCATACTAAGCTGGGAAAAACTAGAAAAGGCAGGAATACAATATTCAGTGAAACTTTTTAATTTAAACTATTAATATAGTAAGATAAAATAGATATAGAATAAAAAGGTTATTTAACATTGTACTGTACAATACGAGATATATTTGGACTCGTACCCAGCTGAGAAAACTATATTGAACTCGCCTAGCGGCTCGTCCAATATGGTTTTCTCAGCTGGGTACTCGTCCAAATATGTCTCCGTATTGTACAGAACAATGTTAAATAACCTAATAATATTGAATGCAAGATGCATGTTGTACTGTTTAAAAGTGGTGTTAATTTTATTTTAAAACGAACAGATACAAAAAAGTTACAATTGCAGTATCATAACAAATGTCTCTAAAATACCGTTATATAAAAGAAACAAAAGTTATTTACACTGGCATCAGTCACTAAGTATAATGCATAATCACACATGCGCAAAATGCTAAATACCAGGTAGACGCAAAACAACTAATGGATACTGTATGACACGATATATCATCCTGTCAATCAGAAGATCAAAGTGCGATACCGCCTTTGGCGTCTTTGTTTGTGTTTTATCTAATTAGGATAACAGTACATTTGTATCATAATCAGTACATTATTGACTCGAATAGCTTCGGACAATATCTCTACTGGTATATTGTAAATATTTTAGTAAAAAAGTTGAAATTGTAGTAAAAAAGTTCAGATACGTTCAGGTGTTTAAAACTATCTTCATGCAGTTAAATCGAATAAATCTAATGAAATTAACGCATAATGTATGACTTATAATCACTCATTTTTGTAATTAAACTCGTAGTCATGTATTTGGGAAAAGGAATGTAATTGTTGAATGAAAAATTCTGCGATAAAGCATGTAAAAATCTGACCATCTATATTTTGACTATACGTATCTTTTTTTAAGGGGACCCTTTTCATTCACGTGTAAGGATGAATCTTATAACACGTCACCTTATTTATGTCGTCGGCCCATAGTTTATGCTATTGAATTGTCTAAATTCAAACAGTTTATTTTCCTGTACTTAAGTCGTAACTTAAAGAAACGTTTTAATGAAATTTACATCTGACCTCATGCAATGAGAAACTTTATAGATCGTTGGGCGGTATATAGTGAAAAATATTGCCCAACGGTCCGAAAAAGTCATTCAATAAGTGCGTGTATAAAGTTAAACGTCAACCAAAGTATTTGTTTTAGTGTTACACTAACAAGTTACACTATCGAACCGGATTTTCTTACTAAATTACAATGTTCAAACGTTAGTAAAACGCCGGCGGGGGGGGGGGGTGCGGGGAGTGCGGGGGGCTTGAATGATTTTCTTCTCAGACGCTTATAGAATTATAATCACATTACACAATGAAATTAAAGTAATGATCGCTATAGAGCCGTAGTGAGTTAAAACGTATCATTATGGAGCTGACGCAGTTTTCTGTGTGTATGGCTTTAGAACCAAGGGAACTTTTCCAGTAATGGAGGTTCAATAATACATCTTTCATTTTTTACCTTCAGCTTTGATTAACAAGTAAACTTCAAAGATGATATTGTGACAACAGAATGTCAAATTATATGACAAGTAGGACCCGTTGCACCACTTGAGCTATATCTATCTCATACCAAGGGGGCGTACCCCAGGAACAGCCTAGAAATCATGACTCCCAACTTAGCACAGGCATCATTTTGTTGGGTTTAACGCCGCACCGGCACCATTTTAGCTCATATGGCGACTTTTCAGCTTTGATGGTGGAGAAAGACCTCAATTTTACCTCTGCGCATTATTTCATCTGGGGCGGTTACCTGGTAGAACACACAGCCCTTCCGCTCCGAAAGCAAGCTCGATGGCTTCCGGGCATGAGTTATTCAACGCCCCAAGTGAAGTTCAAACCGGCATCGGAGAGGGGCAATTGATTCGACGTCAGCGACGTCCCTCTCTGCACACATCATGGATCCGCAAATGTGTAGTTGCACTATGCTAAAATATCATTATATGACATCTGATGATTTTAACTTAAATACTTTTTGCATTTTAAGCATTTTCATGTTTATTGAACAAATCAAGAACACAAATTCTGCATTTACCGAGTCAAATGGGATAATATGTACGCAAATTTTAATAATGTTAAATGTGGCGATTCTAGCTTAAATACTTCCCGCATTATAAGCACCTAGATGGACAGCCGGACGGGCAACGCAAAAACAATATGCTCCGGATAAAAAGGATGTCCTAAACTGAGTGAAGATTCCCATGCACTCCTTGTTATACAATGCACATCATGATTTCAACTTCCTAGTATTTTTTGAAATAAAAAGAGAAATGATTTTAAATGCTGTCAACGAGGTTACTGTTCTTCTGTACTGCTCTCTATCTCATAAATTTGATAAAAGTTACGTTGTCCGAGATGTTCTTAGTATTTTTGGACAAAAATAGCTACATAAATGGAAATAATCTGAATACTACAACACAAGATTTCAGTTTCTTGTACGATGCATTTCGTCTCAGCGCTATCTGTGTGCATTTTAAGTTTCAAAGTTCGGCTGTACCATTAGGACTTCAACTTAGGTATGGAAAATATGACTGAATATCAAATAGATAGACAGAAAGCGATATCTCAACTTGAAATATTCAGCTTTATTGGTACAATGAAATATATCATATCGGTACAGAACACTATAACAAGTAAAATAAAACCAGTGCAGCTACATTGATATCTTTTAAATACGACATGTGATAAAAGTCGATGTACCTTAACACCACAAAACATTGTAAAAAATAATGAATTAGTTTTATAACATCAGTACCATTTCCGTAATAAACAACTTCTACGATGATGCGTTTTTCAGTTATAGAAGTTTAAAAAAAGGATTTGTCTTGTGCAGTTATATCTATCATTCAGTGTATTTAGCTGCGACAATGAAACCATTGATTTTTATAGAATCCAGCTATTTATTTGTTTTAGGTCCTCCCGCTTAGACCAAATAGGGAGAACGCAGATCTAGGTATCGCGGAGTCGTGAGTTTAGATTGTGCTAGGCGTGTGCTCTCCGTGACGATCTGATAAAATGCACTGTACCTGAAATCATTGTCCTGCACCTCTGGTTTATGTGGGGAAGTTGGCAAGTACTTGCGGAGATTAGGTTTGTAAATCAATGAACACCGGTTAGGTTAACTGTCATTACATAACTGAAACACTGTTTCTATGGCGCTAAGCTCAAAACAAACCAACGAACAAACTTATGTTTAACTGAAAACTGACAATTTATTTATTTTATACCATCGGAAATTTTCGAACTTTTATGAATGACACACTGAAAAGAAATCAAGGCAAAATCGGTCGTACAATAAATTAAAGAATACGATCTTATCTTTTTTAATAACTGAATTTCCTTCATTTTTTTTTTTTTTTTTTTTTTTTTTTTTTTAAAGAAAAAGGTTCAATGAAATTCTACATTGTAAAACCATGTTTCACTCGCGACTCTGTGGGTATATACAGACATTAACAAATAAGAAAATGGCGCGAAAAAAATGGTAGAAAATAACATATTCAAATAGATCGCTGTTTTGGCTCTGTAGAAATACATTCCTTTCTTTTGATGTTTTGTTTTGGTTGAAATTATTTAACAGATCTATCCCTGAAATGCTGGTAGCGTTTTCTTCGTAAAAAATCTTAACTTGTCATGGAAAATAAGTCATTCTTTCGATTTGTATACTATACTGACAACATTCCTCAAGTTAATGTAACTAAGTCACAGTCTTTTCAAATGGTCCACGGTGTGTGCTTTACTCAGTGTGCGCTGCAGCCACTGAAAGTTCCTCTGTTTCATATAAATAAAAGAAGAGCCTACAGCTATTTAGTGTGTCAATACCTCAGTAAACTGTCCCTGTGGTTACCTTCGCGATGGTATCAGCTCAAAGTGATATGCAGTGTATTCGTCTTCCAATATGAAGTGTCGTCTGCAGTAGTGGTTTCGCACATGAACTGTAAACGAATTTTAATTTAAACAAGCTTAGCTTTTTAGAAAACGTTAGTATGCGGCCGTTGTCGATTCAACGTGATGAACACTTATTTTAACATCACTTTACTATTACACAAAATTATATCCGTTAGCCATGACAGCTCAGTCGTAGGGCCTTCGACTTCAGATCGAGAGCATCAGAGTTTGAGTCGCATCGGAAGGAGAGACAGAGAAATAGAGGTCACAGTTAGACAGAGTAGCTGGTCCAGCGAGTTTATTCCTGAAAGATAAGATCTTCAGAAGACGGCAAAAAATGCAGCTGATCCAACGCAGAGGCTTTATTTCTTAGCGAAACTTCTTAATCAAGTCTATTTTTTTCCACATTCGAGATCATCAGACTTTATCGTAGATTTTCATATAAAACTCTACCTTAATATCGTCCCACCAAGGCGGACCCAAAACAGTAAAATAGGCTACCACACCATAATTTCAAAGAGTTTCCTGACAGTGGTTTTGCAGCTGCTTCCGATAAAATATACATACTATATTTTGCTATCGTGCAAAAGTAGACTTCCTTTCTCACACTGCTATATGTCAGCTTCTTTAAGTATAGTGTTACCTTGAATAGCATCATTTGAATGTAGACGTAGATATTGTATCATCGTTTCTCCAAAGAGACACAACTGTTTACTCGCCATTCCTAAAGACTTCCACTTCGATTTATCAACCAGTTTTATGAAATAATATTCTGAAGATTTAAGTCTCAAATACCAGTTCAATTCAACATTTTGATGTCTATCCGCATGACCGGTTTTTGCGTTTAGATGACCTGTAAAAAGAACAATAATGTTGTAAACATTTATGACATACGCCCAGTAAATGAGTAACAGAAAAATAAATTAAAATACAGACTTACACTATAAAGTAGAATCAGGTATAGAACGAATTACTGCACTCTCCTTTTACAAAATAAGAGCACCGCCTTGTGGATGCAGATGCTCATCTGAATTTTTTGTTTCTGTGTAAAAAGAAAATAAACCTAGCCATGATTCTCTAAGTCCTATAAACCTAGCCGTGAATCTCTAGACCGAAGGAGGTCAATATTCTTGCAAAAAGCAATGCAGAGTTACGGTACTTGCTATGCAGTGTCAACAACTTTTTTTTTGGTTCTAAATTATTAAAAATTCCCACATGAAGAAAAAAAAGATGACCGCGTAGGAGGTCGAACCCGGACCGCCGCGGCAATAAAGAAGTCTCCAGATCGATCGGCAAAAAACTAATATATGTATCTGGAAATTAATCATCGCTATATTTCTTAAGAATGCTTTGAAACACAATTACTGACAGACTATATTTTATGGAAACACGTGAGAAATAGTTGCTTTAAGTATTTTTTGCGATGAAAATTAAAAGCATTTTTTATATCAAATGCGAATTGAATACAAATCATCCATACTTATTTAAAACGACAGCGGATCTGGGTTTCGGGGTTTCTCAGTTCAAAAATTTAATTTTGTTTTAATCTGCCCTAATTACAATCTCAGTTTTTTTTTTCAATGTGAAGCTGTCTACAATTCATACACCGACAAAGTCAGTCCAGCAGATGACAAAATTTTCCATAACAGCTTCCGAGTACTTACGGATAACGGCGGAAGAAGCCGGAATTTTAAGAAAGTTCACTGTACACACTAAAATGCAAAAAGGACCAAACAACCATTATAAAATTTAAAAATAAATTACACATAACGAAAATTGAATAACTTTTCTACATTTTTAGGGGAATCGTTTTTTTTGATTATTTGGGGAAAATATCTCATTTTATCTTGTTATATTTGAAAAAGTCAGTTTTTTAACCCGTTTCCTACAGAGTCTATATAAAACTGAAGTGGGTCTGTTTAAAGTCAAAAAGGACCAACCAAATATTAAAATATTTTTTAAAAAATATTCATAATACCCGGGAATAAATTTAAATTTTAAATTTGTGGTGTATTGAATTTTTGATTTCCAAATAGAACTTTTTCTATTTAAGTTTAAGTTTTTTTCCTTCTTTATTTATACAGGCAACTTTATCGATTTTCCGATAGACCGATGTTACTAAAAGTTGGTAATGCACTAAGTTGGTTTTCTCATGGCGCGACTCATATGTTGTATCGATAAATGTGTCATTCTATATACTATTAGTATACTTAGCCGCTCTAAGTATGTTGGCCTTTTTTTAAACTGATGCCATTTTCTTTTTTAAATTTAATATTTTTCTATTCTGTTTTCTGCATTATCTGACCGAAAGTCGGAATTTAATGGTCGCAGCGGTTTTAAAAAACATTTTCTGAAAAAACAAATATCTATTACGAATGCACTGTATGAAATTTTACAGGTAATTTATTGCAAATCGACGTTTTTGTATGATTTGTGTACTATTTACATAATATCTCATTAAAAATGCTCTAAGATTCGATTTAAGTCTATTCTCTATCGATACTGAAAGTTTGAAGCAAATTATTAATTAATGAATGCTCTTCACGCGTTTTCTGCGTACGTGACGCCTTTTTCCTTGTAGGAGGCGAGATAAGAAAATATACACACAAAATATATTATTCAACCTTGATCGAAGACTGGAAGTCAGGTCAAAAAATATTTTTGAGGTCTGCCGTGTTTTATGCACGGCATCAAAAAAACAAACACTAGCACAAATTTTTGATTGGAATTTTATAAAGAATCATGTAACATTATACGCTTACGAATGGAAGTGGCTATGCCCCCGGAACTCGTACAGGACAGGCTGAGTCCGGTAATTAATATGAATAACGAGGTGCTATAATTTTATCTTAATATGCATCGTACTTTCCCGGGTTAAAAAATTTATAAATACATCGGGTTCCTGTGACTGAACCATCAAATAATCGAGGAAAGTATGAAAACATTTTTTTTTTTAAATCATCTCCTGTAAACAATATGCTTTTGTAATACTTTTGTTTTGTTTTATTCATTTTTATTTGTTTTACCGCTGCCTGCGTATTATACTGTTTCCAGTCAAACTAATCATCGTAGGCCCAGCGAAATATAAATTTGAGACCCGTTGCCAGATACGGGGTCGCGCCTGGATTGATTCCAAAGAATTAGATTCATATTATATAATTAAAAAGGGGGCCTTAATTCCCAAAGCCCCGGTGTTAATTTTGGAACATGTCTGGTTTTGCGGTAGTTTTTATTTATTGTAATGTTTGAAATGTTATACCGCCCCCCCATCCCCCGCCTAAATTATGTCTAAATTATGAATTTAAAATTAAATTTATTAAATTATTCATCCGGGGTAAGAGCCGCGATTCCCTTTACTTACACTCTGATACGCCTAAGAAACTGCCTCATCAATGAACTACATATACACTCTACTTCTTTATTTTATTAACAGAAAACTTTCAAAACTTAAAACTTTAAAACCCATAAAAAACATAACATTTATATACGTACGATTGTTTGACAGTACACAGGTTATTCCAGATTACACGCCACGCCTACTGCATAAATGTGTCATATCGATAAATATGCTTTTTCTATATTCTCGTAAACTTTGAATGTACTATACCGCTACTGTTTTACTCTAAGTTTTTAAAATGCTGTCATTTGTCTTTCTTAATGTTTTTCAGACTTTTTTTTGCACTTTAAACCCTAAAGTCTATATTTAATATTATACCCGGGTATTAATTACTTTAAATTGTTAAAAAAAGACATTTACGATCGCGTTGTATGAAATTTTGCGTTTGAATTATCAAAATCGACAGTTTCTCTATGTTTTTTACTTATTTTAAAGTTTTTATTTTACTAAAATGATCTAGCAATCTAGCGATATGTGTTCTTTAATGATACTGAAAATTTCAAGATAATCTATGTATTAATAAATGTTTTCCACGCGAATCCTGTGTACCCGTGGCCTAAATTACGCGTAAAAAATTCTTACTTAAAATAGCCTACCTGTTTACCTGTTGTTTGTTTACCATTGTGTGTAGACGTCTGTATTTCCGGATCACCAAATCGCTACGGGATTTTCCTATGGTGGCGTCTTTCAGTGCTCTTCTCGGTCCGGGCGTTGTTTATCCCAACATAGGTCCCTACTACATATAATATTAACTTCTGGCCTAACTTAAATAAAATAGAATGTAATTTGATATTTACTTTATCATGATTTTATTCTCTTTGTAATACAAGAAAAGTCCAGTATCTAAAGGTTACTAGACCTCTAGCCTGCCATGCACGGGTTGTCTGGAGACAAGTAACCGAACTCTAGACTAGAGGTCGGGTACCGGACCCCCGCCACTACCTGATTGAATGGAAATGTCGGCTAACAGAAAAAACAAATTACCCGAGTTCATAGAGCAGAGGCAAATAGTTTTGACTACTAACATTCAGAAAGCGTTTACTCCACTGCAGTAGAAGTATTTTTCCCCCATTTACTCAGGTTTTTGTTTATTTTCGTACAATATATTATTAAAATATACGCAAGTCAAATGCAAAACAATCTAACAGTGGTTTATATGTATTTGGAAGAGTGTAATAATTATTTTATGTTAAGCAATCCTGAAACAGAAAAAAAAAATTGACTAACTTAAACCGATCATAACCCCGCTTTTATCGCGACAATTTTCGAGAAACAGTCCGTCCGAAACTATGTTAAAGACAAAATTTTAGGTATGAAAACAAGAAAAGTAAAATGATGACGCACATAAAAAATTATACATTTGTTTTTTTTAAAAAAAAAGAAGCAAATACACACACTAAATTCCCCCCTTTGGAAAATATCTTGTATGATTTCGGGTTGTGACGGTGACAATAATCCCAGCATTAATTAAGGCGCCCCCCCTCCCTTCTTAGTCTTTGTAAAGTGTAAGAAATTCAGTTAGCGTAAAGTTTTCATATTCTCTACTAACATCAAAATTGTCTGGTAAATGTCCCGCAAAATTTAAGTGCATGTTCAGAAATCGTATATTTGAGACAACAAACCTGCATAAATCCCTAAGCTCCTCTCTCACCGCTTAAAAGTGACACAAATAACAGTAACGCTGTGATCGCGGCGGGGTATTTTTGACCTGAGGCGCTTTAACGCGAGATTATCTCTAGTTGCCATTCTGTGTATTGTATTAATACGTTAATTGCAGAGTGGTAAAAGATAATGTTGAATAGAATTGCTATTATGAACTCATTAAAAACTTGCAGTGATTCGCTTGCAATATGGCTGTTATCATCAAGTGAATAAATTTTATGTCACAATGATTACATGTACACATTCTACGGAATCTGACCTAATCGACAAAATAATAATAATAATAATTATAATAATAAAGAAAAAACAGAAGTGATAGGATCGAACGCATGTCTCCAGCGTTTTTGTATTGACATAGCAAAGAGCGGTGCATACCCCATATTAAAATGAAGTAAAATAAAGATTCCCAATCTTTGTGTATAACTGAAACTTTATAAATTCAAAGTCAGGGTATCTTTTCATCTTTAAAGATGAGCTTAAACCATGAAGTCACAAATTTTAGTAACATTTGAAAACATGAAATCCTGGTAAGAAGCTCTATAAAAATTTTAATAATTCATTGCCATTTTTAGAACGATGGAGCGCATCCCTCTATGTTCTTTTGTAGGTATTTAAATACCTTTTTCCCGCCTTTACTGATGTATATTTACTGATTATTGTACGTTTATTTTTTTTGAGTTCAATTTTAAATTTCCGAATACGTTAATTTACGTATAAGTTTAAAAACAATAATAAATGTAATGTTTTTTTCACAAACCCGACAACCGACTGGATACATTGTTTTTACATTCTTATTTTATTGTTTTTCTTTATTTCTGTAACTCTTTAGCTCTCATTAAATCATATATTTTGAAGAATAATTTAATACTTGACAAATCTTTCATATAACCTAATTTTATGGTTTGGAAACCTTGATTTCTTAGTACAGGTTTGTATTTATTTACAAAATATCTACCCACAGCATCCATTGATAACTTATTATAACCTATTAGGGGATAATATTTTCTTATGTTCAGGTCAAAATAGCTTCCACCAACAGAATCCCAAAAAATTTTCGTAAGCATAAAAATATTTAAATATTGTGTACTTTTGAAAGATAGTTGACAAGTTAAATAACATTTCATTTCATTTACGATTATCCATAAATAATTAAATTGCGTAACTACATTTTAAATAAATAAACCCTTGCTGAGTACGACAATAACAATACACAGACTTAATTCCGTTGCTTCTGCCGAACTAACGGGTTAATTACACCTATTATGACATGCCTAGAGTGTGACTTACTTTTGTCTTTTGAACCTGATTGGCCCTGAAATAGACAACCTTTTTAAGCAGGGAGTGGCATGATATATCGGGTCAATAAAAGTAAAAAAGCTATTGTGCGTAAGTATTTACATCGCAGTCATTAAATCTTAGCCTTTAATTTTTCCGGCGTTTTCGTTAGTTTTACGTAATATTTGTACCTGTATTACTAAAAAAATACTAGAATAGTTAGTTAACCGATGAAGTGGTAAAGTGTCGGGTCTTCCACGCATGTTATCTCGGGTTCGAAATCAACTCAAATACATTTTAAAAACTGTAATGTGATGTTAACAATATTGCTTTTAAAATTTACATTATTTTTGAACATATTTCACAAATTTTAATGATTCTCTTGTAGTATTTTTTTTCTGGGAAAGCTGGTGACCAGTAATTTGTCAGTAAAGACGCTTTTAATCGACATTATCTACAACGGTTAACTGGATAACAGTAGTGAAACAAGCGTATTTCCCCTCAATAAATGAATATAAATTTGATCGGAAATGTGAGAATTTTCCTGTCTATTAATTTTACAGATAAAGTTTTGAAAAAAGCAAGATTTAATGCTTGATTAAAAGTTGCAATTATGTATATGTACATACGTAAATTTAGTAGCCAGAGATCAGTCTAATATGTTTATTATTGTTTAAACTTGGATAAAAGGTATTCAATATTGTCTGAAATTGTTTTTAAATGTGTAATCTTCATATATAAGGAGATATTATATAAATAATACGGTAAGACTTAAGTTTTCGAATTCATAATCAAGGCAAGTAAAGGTTTTGACCACACAGCTACCTGCACATGCAATATTATAAAAAGTTCTATCGCTGTATTACGGAATACGGTTAATGCCACATAAAAGGGCACACACTACAATCAACGCGACACACGAACGACACACGAATTGCAACGCGACGGACAACAATGTACAAGGGCCACACGACGTTTTAAAACATTTAAATCTCTCATTGTCGCGCTAGGGTTTGGCAAAAATGTTACAGTAAAAATTGAGTTTTGCGACACACGACAATGAACAACGAAAACTCGACATTATATTGCGCAAATGTAGCGGAATTGTCGCATGTCGAAGTAATTTTTGAGGGCGACACACGACAATCAACGCGGCACACGACACACGCATGACATTCAACGTGACGGTCGACAATGTACAAGAACACACGATATTTTAACATTTGAATGTGTGTTGCCCTGAAAACGCGACACACGGAATTAACCGCGACACACGACAATGTTACAACGACACACAACATTAACCACGCCCAACACGACATTCAATGCGACACACGACAACGGGATTCAAGATTGAAGATTCAAAGTTTAAAAGGGGAAATTTAAATATGCATTTTTTAAAGTAAAAATCAAGTTTAAAAATAGATGTGTATGTAAAAAGGGGGGAGGAAATTATAGCTTTTAACCCAACATACCAAACTCTTCCCTGTTACCAGTACAAAATAATAAGTTTCGAGATATGACTTTTCTTATTTTGGCTGGGACAGTCTTTTTAAAAAACGCCAAACTGCAAGCTGGTTTGCTTCCCTTTCCTTCAGAAATTTCCATTTTCAGGTAAGGGAGATCTTTGGGCGCAGAAGATTTGAAAATATCTATTATTTTATCTGTCCGATTTTTTTATTTTTAAAGCATCATCTTCAAAACAAATGCGGCCTTACATATAAATTTAACACATCTAATTGCACAGCAACCGAAAATTGCTTTTATAGAACACTCACCCAAAACACACTATGTGGCAGTTTTAGATGCGCATAATGCCACTTTAACGGGCAAGGACACTCGACAGGAATTGTCACATGTCGAGGTAATTTAGGCCCAGATGTTGTTAATATATTCCTTTTTTATTTTCAAGTATTTTAAGGTATCTTAATAAAATTTTTACATGCATTTGTAGAACTATATGGAACTATTTAAAAAAGTATAGCGCAATTCTCCAACGCAACCCTAAGGGTCTTTCTGGCTCGAACATAGGTGCCATAAAGTAAAAAAGAAAAAATGCACGAAATTACACCTTATTTTCCTACAAAAAAGGATTTTACATCAACTAAGGCTCTAAAGCAACACACTTGGTAAATATCAATTATTTCTATGGAAAAAAAATAGCTTAGGTAAGTTTTGTCCGTCTGTACGATCTGCAGACTTGCTATAGGGACTGTATAAATGCTAATTTTGTTTTCGAAAAAAAAAACACATTAATTTCATTTTATTGTAAAAAGCGTTAAAAGTAAGGTATCAAACTTACAATTCTTTTAATAATACTTGAAAAATTGTCTAATCGAATATGAAAAACAATTTTCTTCTCCGACGGACACGCCGTCGGGAAACATTTGCTGAACTTTGCCATTTTTGGCTTAAAATATTAGCCGTAAAATGAGGAAAAGTGCTTATAAAATATTTATTTATGGGTACATAACTGCAAATAAAAACTTTTTTTGATAAAAGTGACAAAATCTGAAAACTTATGACAAAAAGACAACATCTGTCGTCCGTCTGTATGTAATTAGGATAAAAGCTGTATTTCCGTACTTTCCGCACGAAAAGTCCGTGGTTTTCACTTCCTAACGTGATCTCACAAAACTTACAAAGTGTCGCAGTTACAATACCTATTAGTTAAAAGTCGAACTTGAAAATAAAAAAGTTCATTTAAAAAAATTCAGCCTATGGTTTTATATCCATACATACTCCAATGGGATCAATTCATTCAGTATTCAAAATTAACAATAATCATCTTAAAAAAAAGTATTTTTTATTTCTGGGTTTTTTCTTCGAATTTGAAAGTTTTTAATTTTACATTATCAAAGTGGCCGAATGGTCAATGCAACGGTAACATTTGATAGAAAGGGAGCGGTAGCGGGGAGGGGGTTTTTTACACTTACATTTCTTTATCTGTTCTATTTTTTGCGGAATTCAAGTTTATCACAATTATTCTAAAACACGGATAATGACTTCTTTGCGCGGTACATTTTTGATATGAAAATGATCCAGCATGAAAACATAAAAAAAAAATAGAATTTTATATCAGGCATTTTCCTTCAGTGTGTAGTTATAGTTCTTGAGTTGATTCATATCTTACGAATTAGATTTTTTGTAACTACACTTTCATCCTTTTAAAAAGGAAATGTCCATTAAAGTTTCCCAAAAAATATAGCATAACATATATTCTTATAGATTTTTTTGATACTAGATATCACGTGAAATGTTTATTTTTTTATTCACAAAACAGCTCCGCCACGTGATTTTATTTATCCGATAAAATCACTTAAAATAGCAACCATTTACATAGAACCGCGACATGTCATTCAAGGCGGGAAAAAAAGTATAAACAACTATTTTAAAGTTGTGTAAAACAGATATTATGAAAAAATATGAACTTTTTTAAACGTAAGGAACAAGTTTTATATTTGTATGATGTTGAAAAAACTGGAAATCTTGTTCTTTTCTGACGAAAATAAGAATAAAGCAGACTTTCAAGTAAGATATGTTTAAAATTTAAAACACATAACTTAATCAAGTATACGTATGATAAATTACTTGAATGAAATTATCTTTTATAATGACAAAACAATTCGTAATATCATGATAATTTTATGTAGGGTTTTCTTATGGTTGAGAGTTCTTTTACCACACGTAAAGAGCGCATGCCCGTTAAAATCAAAACATCCGCCCGTTAGCATAGTTTACCAATTACTTGTGTAAAATCACTATACCAAATTTTAGGTTGATGCAAGACTTCCAGTTTTTGAAACATAAGTGATCGATCTAGGCCATTATATCTCTCCGGTTTAAAGGAAACGTATCTCATCGTTGTACATCTCCAGCGCATGATATCTGAACTCAAGGGGACGACATCTTATCTCGAGAGCATGACATTTTACCTCGAGCGCGAGACATTTTACTTCGATGGCATCTTATGTCTCATTTCGAGATGTGAAAATCTTTTATTATACCCATTTTTTTGTCTACAATGATAAAATCCTAATTACCCGAGAAAGAAATATTTTGACTATCGAAAACTTTCAACCTTTATAACACTGACTAAGCGAAAGGACCGTTAGGTCAGTGACCGCACTGATATTTAGAATCTCATATAAGGGCAATTAACTGCTTCATGGCTATATACCAATAAAAGAAATTGCTCTTTGTTACATATAACATTCAGCTACTTCAGAACAATTTTGTAAAAGTTTTAGATGTTCACTCTGACGTAGACCTTTTTTTCCACAAAAATATCCATACATTTGCTTCGAGAAAACGAAAGAAAAAGGGATTTTTAATACCTGTAGTATGCAGTGAAATGCAAGTCAACTGAAGTCAAGGGACCCCCATTTCGGGCCCCATTTCAGAAAACGGTCCGCAGAATAAGCACTCTACTTTTAAGTAAACAACTCGAAATCATGCAATACTACATAAAAGTGTACTATTTTATGTAAAATCATTTCACAACTGAATGCCCATTTGACCCCTGATTTACGCGCAAATGTGCGAAAAACGGAAAAATCGAGGATCTAATTTATCAGGAACTTCTTTCGACTACATCACGGAAGCCATTATTGTACGAATAAAATGCTAAAAACCTCATCGTTTAGCCAAATGATTGCCTCCCTTGTACCATAATTTAGTAGTGAAAGTCAATATTTGTGTGTACACAGGCAATAACCGCGCTAAAGATAAAACTGTTAAATTAAATTAATTAAAAACATTTTAAAACATCTTGTACAAAAGTTTGCTCGGTTATAATAAAACAAATACTATAGGGAGCGTATGTGACACTGGTATTGTCAACCTCGAAACAGAATGTCACCACGCGGCATTCGCCTCGGTTGACTTCTGCCCTCGGGTTGACAAATTCAAATTTTTACGCACGCTGCTGTATGAAAATTTATATACGAGTGTCGACATCTATTCTCGACAGTATGACATTTTATTTTGAGCGCAAGCCATCTTAGTTTAAAACGCACAACCTCCCACCCGAGAGCATGACATTTTAACTCCAGCACTCGACATGTTAATTTTGAACGCACGAAATCACGTCTCGATCACTTTACACCTTATATCTACTGAAAATGTATGATAATGCTTTATAGAAAGGCCTTGCCACCGAGGGATCACACTCGAATAAATTATAGACACCAATGGCAAACTGATTGATATGCAAGAAGTGTAAACTGCACCGATCTTGAAAACGCCTGTTCCTTTGCACAAATGAGACTTAAATAGGTCCCCTGAAAAATATTCCTGGTACTAGTGAAGCTGTGGAAAACGAATGATTTCCTGCCAAGTGATCATGGGTTCTAATTCTGTTTGAAATTTTAGTAATGTCATAAGGCGATATCCAGCTGAAGATCATGTGTTTTCCTCATTGCACTATTTCAAATACCGAGCAGGGTGCCTTGATATTTTTGCATATCTTAGTTTCTTGGCATTACCTCCTAGTATCACATTTTTTATTCTACCCTTTCCAAATTGATCCCTTAGTCATCTACACTCACCCCCCAAATCAATTTCTGTTTCCCTTAAAATTACTTTCTTTACTAATATTTAGATTCCTGTATCATTTTTAATAATAACAATATTATCATTATTCATTATTTCCCTTTTCCCCCCCTTAACCCCATCCCCACCACACGCCTCAAATGGGACGACATTACCATCCCGTATCATTTAAGTGGAAAATTTAACATCTCCCTGTCACAAACACTCTCCCTATTTCAAAATAATTCACCTTTTCTTGCGTGACCCTCTATCAAAACAGCCAACTATAAAGGCAAGGTGAGCAAGGTCCTCGTCTTCAATATGTACAAGGAAGAAAATAAAATTTAAAATTATACATGTTAAGACTGCTGTCTTCAGAAAGTATACATGTAATAGAATGTATAACCTTTCCATTGGGCTTTAAGCTAATACCACATTATTTTACTATTGAAGATCCAAACCTATTACATAATTGATTATAAATACATGTCTTAGTTTTCAGTAGGCATTGTCGACATTAAAAGTTCATATTACATATATATCTGTGTACAAATTCTTGCAACATTTAATGTCAAAAGTGCAACTTCTAGTGGCAGATGATTTTGCGGCAAAACGTTTGCTAACGGTGGATGCAACATTTAATTTCTTCTTTCGACGTTTAACTGTGCTTGCGACACTTAAACGCTAGTGCGAAAGTAAATAGTGCTAAAGTAAAGTTAGCGTATGTTTTGGGCCGTATGTTAAATGCAGGATACGTCAGTTCCTCAGTGAAAAATCATATAGATGTGGGACCGCTGCTTTGTGGAAAAAACATATTTCTATTCTATAATTGACGTAAATACACATGTTCTGATACTTGTAAAAATAAATATGGTCATTATATGACCTTCACATTCGTTTTTTATAGCCATTTTTCTAACACGCCCCGATTTTTTCCATACTAAAAAAAGAAGACTGAAACTGTTTTATTATTATTAAAACACATACAGATCGTACGTCAGATTTAATACGCCAAGCGTAACGGGCATAAAAGGTGCACTGTTAAAGAAAATCACATGGATCATGCAAATATTTAGAGAATATCTTGAAAAAAGTAGAAAAGAAATCTTTAATAACTTGCTAAACTCAAAAGTATAATATCTCAAATTTCTCGCCTGTGTTGGGGCGTTTCTTTAGTGAAGCGCCGTGAACGTGTTTATCATGATGATGAATGATAATAATGATGATATGATAATGATGATAATAATAATAACTTGGTCATGCCTAAAAACCAATTAAATACTAAAAGATTCCCCGCAGAACGTGTAGGACATAGCTCGATTTTTTAAACTAAGGTTTCCCTTGCCATTCATAAACAACAATTTAAAAGCTTCTATCTCTCCCCAAAAATAGTCTCGGTTTAAGTACTGTCATTTTTAAAAATAATTTCATAAATACAACTAAAAATTTCAAACCGATGCACTTAAAATTCGCTTGCCTGACACGTTAAACTTCCGAACAAATGCTAGCTATCTGCCATCGATAGGTATCCCTGAATTAAATGTACGACATGACGTTTAAAAATAATGCGGGGTCACTGACGGCGACAAGAACGACATTATAAGCCGGCGGGTGACTTTCTACGGATATTGCAAATGCTCATTTAGTAACATAGCATATGTTTGCACAAAAAATATTTTGATACAAATTTTTTCTTTTCGTTAAATTTAAAATTGATTGTATTCACAATCATTTCCAGAAAGCTTAAGTACCTCAATGTTCGCAATTAAATTTAGATAAAGAGACAGAAAACTTTAAAGCGCTAAACCTTTCTATTCGGGTTTCTTTTCTTTTCTTGCGCGGCTTAGATTATCCAAGCCTAAAAAAAATCCTCGAGTCACATATAACATCAAAGATTAAGATACTGTGATAATAATTAATAAAGTATTTCATATTAAACGAAAGAAACTTACTTTTTAAATATGTAATTCGAGAAATATATGTATTGTTCTAAACAAAAAAATATATGTCATATGATTAACCCTTATATGAAATTACAATTACATTTCATCAATTTTATTCATTAAAACAAGGAAATAAAAAACTACTTCTTGCCACTTGAAAATCAATCCCGCATTTATTCCCAGTAATGGTGAAACAACCTATGTAGCAAGATTTTGTGCTTGCTGATTAAATGTGCCCAAAACAAGAAATCTAAAATCTTCTCTGTTCCTGTCAGTATTGTATTTCATAATCACTAAAATTATCAAACTTCCTTTAAAATATTTGAGAAAATAAATTAATTGCCATGGCAAAATCTTGCCATGGGAAACTAACCGTGGGAAAAATTTTGCCATGGCAAATCTTGCCATGGCACAATTGCCATGGCCAGTTTTTCCATGGCAAAATAAAACAAAATGATTATCGAATGAAACAACGTATTTCTACAATACATTCGTTTGGAAATAGTTAAAATCACTTTTTAAGAAAAATGAAAAAAATTTGCCATGGCAATTTTGGGCCCTGGCAAAATCATGAATTTTCTTGCCATGGCAAAATTATTTTGCCATGGCAAAAGACCGATTTGCCCGGCAAAACGCTTTTGCCATGGCAAAAGTAATTTTCTCGTACTGATTAACAAAAACTAGTAATGATATCATATCAAAACATACTAACTTTAAAATAGGTGGGTTAATGTAACAATTTAAAGGCAATTTTCATTTTTGTAAAGCGCGTATAAATATGGGCTGAATTTGCCAAATACCGGCGTGGCAAAAAGAAACCGGCGGCTATTTTACTTGAATGTTAAAAATTCATAACACAGCTCGATATTTACCCAAAATATTATATCTGGGTACGATTACACTTTTCTTTATACCCCCAAAATCTCCAGTTTCAACAATATGTTTTACAAATTGTTATTATGCGAAGAAAGTTAAGCAGCAATTGGCAGTATCTGACATTTAAGTTTAGGTGGAAAAATTTCCCCTTATTTAAATTTATTTCATAAAAAAAAATTGTTTCGTTTTGTCAAAGCAGTCTAACAAAGACGATCTACTTTCGATTTCAAAAACTACAAGAAAATACAATTTAATGTTTCGCCGATTTGTTTATTTCTTGAAAAATAAGAAAAAAAATCATTTTTAAAATCAGTAGTAATTAAACAAACCAGTAAAAGCTTCTTCTCCCAATAATTTATCCGCTTACTGACTGCAAAATTCAACCCATGTGTCATCATGAAACGCAGAATGGGTGACGGTTTCATTGTTTTTGCAACCTGAATCATAAGTAAATTATCCGAACCAGTCAAAACTCCAGAAAGGTTACGATTTAAAACAAATTTGTATGTAGACGTTTGCATTTTCGCCACTCGCGATTTTGCATCATTTTGATCTGGCCGATCTTCGTAGTATTTTTTCGGTTAACCGAAGTCCGTATTTTCAAACGCAATGTCCTGGAAGCGGTTATAAACAGCTCGCGTGTGTTCGCCGACAAGTGCCCAGAAAAGTTTTTAGGATTCATCCGCGAAGTCTCGCGGGAAAAATTAACGTACTGGCACATAAACTTATCGGGCCATTTAAAATGAAAACTGTCATAATTTAATTTCATCGATGTGGTAAACTCTTTGGGTAAGAGACATTCCAAGCTTCAAGGAAACCCCAAATCAATAAAATACTAGCATATGTTCTGGAACTATATTTTGTCTTTCACTGGATGTTACGTAAGCTTGGTAAACCTGCGCAATTTATAAATGCACAGCGCAATAAATTTGTGTTTGCGCAATGATTTTAAAGATAATTTTTTGAAACGGACAAGGTAAAAAAAGGATAATTTGGCTAATAAGTTAATATGCAGTTTTTATTTGAATTTGTGAACATCATAATTCTTATTTTGTGACAAAAGGGCATAAAATTAGTCACCATAATCATATAGGCAAATGTATTACCAAATCACGCAGAATCATTATGCGTGTTTATGCTTAAATGAGTTACCGCGGAAGAAAATATGTCGCTTTTTTCGAGTATTGCACAATTACACTTCATAAATTTGACAGATTACATCGTATATTGGTCATAGCAAATGGGATTGACATAACTGAACTTCATCTGATCAATGAACACTTTGAAATTAGAGACAGTCTAATGGAATTACATCAATTCACTGTGTTGTGAGGCCATTTAATGAGAATGAGAAATCGGGCGATAGCAAGGACTCGTCAAACGCTTTCCCTCTACTTATCCATGGCAAACAGCTAAAATAAATTAATACCAACCTGTTGATCATTAGCTAATTGTCTAGAAAACTTCCACTCCATACTGTCACTTGAAACATCAGAGATGCTTCCTTTTACATCTACAATGGTTGAAAACTTTACTTTCACCTGAAAATACAAGTTACTCTCAAAGTATGACTTCAACTATTAACACAACATAGTACTTTTTACACTTTTTTCCATGTTTTTAGTGGATGTCATCCTTAAATTAGAACATGTGCTTGGCTCAAAACACAAAGAAGCGAGTGACAAAAAATCCAATGTCAGCCACCTTAACACGGAGGCAAAAATAGCACTTTCCATAAAAGGTATCATGAAATTGAATACTGTGCCATGGACCTTAAACTGACAAACAAAATTGAAACTGATGCATGGGCAAATGTGACGGCACTCCTGGTTTTCAAACAGTCATGCTAAATGTTTTATGTTGGCTGGTAGGTGTTGCAATATCCATCTCTACTGATAGCTAACTATAGCAAAATAGCGAAAATAAATGTGCCGTGTACCAGACTACAGACGTTCCTCCTAGTAACCACCAACAAACCGCAAACATTTTCGTACCTTAAACAGTATGTGTCGGCAACAAATGCCAGGTACTTTGAAAGAACAAGAGAAAGTATGTGTACCTTATCAGCCCTCAGAAGTGGACAACTGTGTGGTACATTAAGGAATTCATCAATAAGCATCCTCTGTGAAGTTGTCCTGTTACCAGCAGTAAAGTTTGCATGTCCAATCACAACTGAAAATATTCTCTCTGTACACCTACAACAGAATCAAAACTCTCATTCTGAATCAAATATCAACCCTAAAACATAACAGAGGCAAATTCTTTAAGAAAACATTGTTGCTGCCAGAAGAAGAAAACAAATTCTCCGTAAATGAAAGTGAGCAACTGTTATTTTTCCATAAAATGTTACTAAATATAGGCTATGCAATTTTTTTTATCAACAGAGATATATTGCACAGTAATGTATTGGCAAGACATTCAATAAAACATAGAATACTCAGTGCCAACTTATTCAATTTACGGCAAACAAAACATGCAAAGCCTGTATGTCAGTAATGAATTTCATGAACTATTTCTTCTGGAATATTTGTATCTAGGATTCATAATATTGTGTATACTGCCGGGGGTGAATGGCTCCTATCGTTTGAGATCCATGATTATCATACATGAATGCCCAAAAAATGACAGTCAAACTATGAGCTAAATTTAAGGACTCAGAATCTGGGATACGAGTTCCTATCAAAAGTCAAGGCGATAACAGGTATGCAGGCAACTATGACCCTAAGTCACTCATCTTGATCGTATGACCCTGTGTCTGACCCACTTTGGTGAATATCTAATAAACAACTCAAGAGAGGGCATTGCTAAAAGATTTTCCTATCTTTCAGCTCTGGTGGTGGAAAACAACATTTAACTTGCTCATAACTAAAAATGAAATGTTACCTTTCGCCGAGGATATCCAGGAACTGCCTCCTGAGAACCTGCCTAAGTGCAAACAGGTGATCTAGCTGATTCTGTGATTGGCCAGTTAAGTACAACAACTTCTGTAAAACCTGGCTTAACTTCACCGGACTAACCTGAAAATGGTGCATAACTTGTCTAACTAGAGCTACTTTTGAGAAAAGCACAACTGTCTAATCATCTGAATAGTTATGTATCTGAGTCAACCATGCACCAATGACTTAGAGTGTGGATACTGGCATCAACCATGCACAAATGACTTAGAGTGTGGATATGGGCATCTGTGTACAGAGAAATTTTCGGTAATTCAAGGGCCCTAATTCTGAAGTGCCTAAGCCAATTTGGCTAGTTATTGAACTTGGCTGAGGACTTATTGGCAAACATATTTTGTTCAAGTTTGATGAAGATTGAATTAGAAATGTTCGACTTAGAGTGCGGACAAGATTTGTGACACGGACACACACACTGACAGGAGTAACTCAATATGTCTCCCACCACAGTGGTGTGGGAGACATAATTATGTTTGAAAGTCATCCCGAAGTCTGAAACCCATAAAATTTCTTCATGAATCAAAATATTTGACAGAGTTTCAAAGGCCTCTATGGCCTGAAGTATAGAGCTAAAATAACCTCACATAATATATGCAGATCCAATATGTCAGCTAGGCCATGTCAAACTGTATTTTTGTATGAAATTGTGCTCTGTGCAATGATTAACAAGAGATAACAGAGTGATCTTGGCGTCCACCAATGTGCCATTTTTGAGTGTTCCAAATTTCAAGACTTACTGACTAGCTCAAGGTCAAATTTCATTTCCGTACACAACACTGTGCATGTGATCCAAATTCGAAAGCTGTAGCTTGAGAAATGTGAAAGTAGGTCACTAGATCAATTTCAAGGACAAAGTTCTTTGTACACAAAACTATGCATGTGCATCAAGTTTGAAGGCTGTAGTTTGAGAAATTAGAAAGTAGGTCACTAGGTCAATCTTAAGGTCAAAGTTTATTTCGGTACACAAAACTATGCAAGTGGTCCAAATTTGAAGGCTGTAGCTTGAGAAATGTGAAAGTAGGTCACTAGGTCAAAATCACTTCAGAACACAAATCTATGCATGTGGTCAAAATTTAAAGCCTGTACCTTCAAAAATGTGAAAGTAGGTCACTAGGTCAATGTCAAGGTCAAAGTTTGTTTCGGTATACAATCCTATGCATGTGGTCTAAATTTGAAGCCTGTAGCTACAGAAATGTGAAAGTAGGTCACTAGGTCAATCTTAAGGTCAAAGTTCATTTTGGTACACAAAACTATGCAAGTGGTCCAAATTTGAAGGCTGTAGCTTGAGAAATGTGAAAGAAGGTCACTAGGTCAAAATCAAGGTCAAATTTTATTTCGGAACACAGAACTATGCATGTGGTCCAAATTTGAAGCCTGTACCTTCAAAAATGTGAAAGTAAGTCACTAGGTCAATGTAAAGGTCAAAGTTTGTTTCGGTATACAAAACTATGCATGTGGTCCAAATTTGAAGGCTGTAGCTTGAGAAATGTGAAAGTAGGTCATTAGGTCAAAATCAAGGTGAAATTTAATTCCGGAACACGAAACTATGCATGTGGTCCAAATTTGAAACCTGTACCTTCAAAATTGTGAAAGTAGGTCACTAGGTGAATGTCAAGGTCGAAGTTCTTTTCAGTGCACAAAACTATGCACGTGGTCCAAATTTGAAGGCTGTAGCTACAGAAATGTGAAAGTAGGTCACTAGGTCAAAATCAAGGTCAACTCATGTCAAGGTTCATCTTGCCACTCAAAACCATACATGTGGTCCAAATTTGAATGTTGTAGGTTATTGACAAGAAGATTTTAAAAGCCTTTCCCTATATAAGTCTATATGAACCATGTGACCCCCAGGGCGGGGCCATATTTGACCCTAGGGGGATAATTTGAACAAACTTGGTAGAGAACCACTAGATGATGCTACATTACAAATGCCAAAGCCCTAGGCTTTGTGGTTTGGACAAGAAGATTTTCAAAGTTTTTCCCTATATAAGTCTATGTAAACCATGTGACCCCCGGAGCGGGGCCATATTTGACCCTAGGGGGATAATTTGAATAATCTAAGTAGAAGACCACTAGATGATGTCACATACAAAATATCAAAGCCCTAGGCCCTATGGTTTTGAACAAGAGGTTTTTCAAAGTTTTTCCCTATATAAGTCTATATAAACCATGTGACCCCCGGGGTGGGGCCATATTAGACCCCAGGGAAACAATTTGAATCATCTTGGTAGAGGACCACTAGATGATGCTTCATACCAAATATCAAAGCCCTAGGCTCTGTGGTTTTGGACAAGAAGGTTTTCAAAGTTTTTCCCTATATAAATCTACGTAAATTATAGAAATAAACAAGGGGCTATAACTCACTAAAAATCGTTGAACCAGTCTGATTTTCAGGGGGACACAACTAGGGTACCAATACATCATTCTGACAAAGTTTGGTCAAAATCCCCCTGGTAGTTTCTGAGAAGATGCGATAACGAGAAATTGTTAACGGACGGAAGGACGACGGACCACGGATGCAGAGTGATTTGATTAGCCCACCATCTGATGATGGTGGGCTAATAATATGCACATGCCTGCATTTTCTGCTCAAAATTTGGTGTAAAATTAAACTCTTATATGTTTACCTCTGCAAAAACAAATATATCAACTTGATAAAATTGTCCAAAGATTTTAATAGTTTAAATTGTACACAGAAACCGGAACATATATACCAATGTGGAAAACCGCCAATGCTAATGCATCTTTTTAGTATTATCTGCGTTCATACTGTATAACACTTTTAACTAAATAGTGATCTAAATCAATATTTCTATGTGAAAAAAGAATTGAGTTAAATGGAAAAAATGACATAGTGCAAGTGTCATAACATCCAGCTGAAACCAAAGTAAAACAGGATTCTCATGCCAAGAAAGTTTTCAGAAAGATAGACAGACTGATATTGCCATAACACTGTGTTTTGTTTTTTTCAAACATGACTTCTAACAACACTGACTAATTAGTTTATACTTATTCATTTTAGCTTGATTGTGATGAAAGATTCAAGCCTATTTGAACAGTGGGGGAAACTTCCCGATCGGGAAATCGGGACTTCCCCTTTTTTGTTACTATATTAAGACATTTTTTCCCATTCGGGAAATAAAATTGCTGTTTTTTAATAGGGTCAGAAAAATTGATCAGTGCATAAGGATATTCAAGTTACAGAGATAATGATAATATCAATGTACACAAGAAATGTTGTTCTAAAATCCTACCGTTCAGAATATTTTTAAACGGTCTTGTTATTTTTTATTTGTCTGACATCCGAAATAGGCACATTTGCTCAATCTTTTCTCAAAGCCTGCATTTCCCGAATTAGAAATGCAATTTCCCGATTGGGAAATGTAGCAGTTTACTGTTTTACTCTTGATTTCCCATTCAGGAAATGTTTAAACAAAAGCGGGTAATAGTAACTATTTTTATTGAAATTCTGGAGACAAAACATTTACACAAAACTCAAGGCGTGTATTCTCCTTATAATACTGTTGCATATCTTCATTCTTTAGCCTGTACAAACAACTCTCAATTAATTTGTAAATTGCTTCCTTTGCACTCTTGAGTTAGTCTTTCAGTGGATGGTACATACACAGGACCTCTGACATATTACCTGATGATATTACCTTGTCAAAGAACACTTGGTGATTAACTGTAGCAAAGTTGGTAAAAATTATGAGATATGAGACCAGAATCAAATTAATCTCTAGTAACTGACTCGTGCTCTCCGTTTACTTTTGGTTGTTACAGATAACCTTTCTTCCTTAAAAACTGTCTCCATATAAAAATTTCATTGTCGAACTAATTTGTTTTTGTATCCATACAGGTTTGATAATGATCGTTAGGTTGCATACTAAACACTTGCTCGTGCATATACAACTGATTTTGATTTTTTCACCTTTTACATCAATTTATGTATCCCTCTGCAGAAGGGACATTATTGTTCTTAATGGCCTCCCTGACATATGGTTATGATCCAAAATGAAATATTTTCAGCATCTTCCAAGATTTGTGATTATCACGACAGAGTTTGGCACAATTTAGAGCTTTTTCTGACTTAAACATAATCAAAACAGCAAGACGTTTTAAACAGGGTTCAAAATTTAGTTAAAAATCATGTTTATTTCAAAGTGACCTTAAAGTAAAACAACCCAATCAAATTCAAAGATATATTTGTGTTGTCCCTTTAAGTTGTGCTTTTTAAAACCTTCAATACCACGAATTGAGTCGCTACATTTTGTCATGTATAAGCTTATTTGCACATATGGTAAACTGTCACACAATACCGTGAAATACCTATTGCCAATTCTATTTTGATTTCTTGTGACATAGAATATCTTGCAACACCAGCTTCTAAACCATTTCTACGATTAAGTACAAGTCTATCTGAATTTTTGTCAATCTTATATAATCTGTAAAACGATTGATCGATGCAACCACTAACACAAGTGACATGACTGTGTGCCTGCGTTTGCTCTTCATAAACCTTTTTTTTACAAAATTGTCCAAACTTTTATATAACTCCCTATAATTAATGTCATATATACTGTTTATAATATAAGTAACATGTCTCCACTGAAGCATTCAACTTCTTGTCAGATTTTTATCATTACTTAATCATTATCAAAAGCTACTATACAGTCAACATTTAGGAAATGTAATGGCGTTAAGTGTTTTGTTTGTTTTGTTTTGTTTGTTTTGGGTTTAACGCCGTTTTTCAACAGTATTTCAGTCATGTAACGGCGGGCAGTTAACCTAACCAGTGTTCCTGGATTCTGTACCAGTACAAACCTGTTCTCCGCAAGTAACTGCCAACTTCCCCACATGAATCAGAGGTGGAGGACTAATGATTTCAGACACAATGTCGTTGTTAAGTGTTTTGAGACAGTTGCAGGATAACTGACAGAAGGACCTAATTTTGCATTCAGATTTATGACAAATTTACTCTGTGCAGCTTCATACTGAATTAGGTTTGAAATAAAAGACAAAGGTGCTACTAAGTAAGAGTTACATAAACTGTACAAATGTTCGGTTGCGATGCACTTGTTAATTATACAAGCCTAAGTGCTAATTTCTGAAGTAATGCCCTCTAAAAAGGCAATAATAGCTTCGCTCCGGTTCTATTTATATACTTTCAAGTTGAGCTGCCTTATCAAATACACATCTTTGTACATGGAAGATAGTATTTAGAGTCATCTATTACAGATTTGGCTTCTGATTTTCCAACAGTGAGGGCAAGATTTTCTTTTTCCAGAGCAGATAGAGATCTAGATAGAAAAAGATTTAATATTTAGACATCATCAACTGGAATTAAATACCTTAAATACTTTACCCAATACTGAAACAATCACATTAAAATGCTATTTTTACCAGAGCATATGTTTTATTCTGTATTTCTGTGGTCGCAAAGTCCTTTTATTCGCTTATAAGACCACCTGTTTCAATCCAAAATGTACATAATACCACACACCATAAAGTAGCATGTACATCTGCCATATCTGCAAAATTCATAACAATTAAATATTCAAGATGGAAACAATTGTTTCATATTTATGTCTTTTGATTTGATCAAACCTGAATGATTTTTCATCGCAGATATCAACATCTAGTATTCATGAATTAACATGACTTTAAAAAAAAGAAACTTGGATAAAGAAAACAGATTTGAAATAGAATTCAATCAATAAAATGTTTTGAGGCAATACGAACAGACCCTAGTAAATTACGGTTTGTTTTTCTCAAGAAGCTAATATATAGCAAAAACAGTCATACAGAAAACAAACTTCTTATTTCAGCTAACAATAGTACGATCTACATTTTCTATACCCCCACACATTTACGTAGGGGGCATATAGTGCTGCTGCTGTCTGTAAGTATGTCTGTCCGTCGGGCCGTACGTCCAAAAATCTTGTGTGTCCAACTCCTCCCACACTATAGCCTGGTTTGCTTCATACATTCACAGATAAACAAGCTAGATGTGCAAATATCCACAATGGAAGAATTGTTTTTCTGCGGCTATTTTTACTGCAGTTATAGCCCTTTGATGTTTTTTTTTGCTATATGGAATGTAGAGAAAAGTCTTGTGTGTCCAACCTCTTCCACGCTATTAGCCTGATTTGCATCAAACGTTCACAGATGAACAAGCTTAATGTGCAGATGACCGTAAAGAAAGGCTTGTTTTCTGTGAATGTTTTTACTGCAGTTATGGCCCTTTGATAGTTTTTGCTATACAGAGGATGGCACAGTATGTGGGGCATCTTTGTCCTCTGGACACAATTCTAGTCCTATGTAAGTTTGTATCTCCATAACCACTGGTTGGAATGGATTGAAACTTCACACACTTGCTCACTGTACAGGCTTTGTAACTCTTGCTTTTTTACAAAATTATGTCTATTTTTCAATTTAGGATTTTTTGCTTAAGTCTTTAACTCAGAGTGCTCTAGTTTAAAACTGTGTTGTCAGTGGAAAGCATTCAAAGTACCTACATTTCTACAGGTTAATAATCAATGCACAAACAGACTGAAATGTCAATGGCTGTTTGTATGCTATGTTTTGTTGTTCATACAAAATGAATGACTGGTCTAAGCTCTCAAAATAAAAATTATGATTTCACTTCTTACATTAGAAAAACATACTCAGCATAATGGTAATACTAGTAAACCTATACTAATGCCTTTAAGATAAAATTTACATTTCTACATCATCTGAAAAGGAAACTCGCTTATAAGATCACCCAATTATTTAAAGAACTGAGGTTTGGACCTGAGAAAATTATGGTAAATTGTATATAAGCTGCAACTATAGCAACTTAATCACAGCATTTGCAGTGTATGTAATTCTGATATGACAGTGATCTTTTTATCAGCAGTTACATTGCTATTAATTATCTTTGCCCATCATACCAAGCCTCTGTTTGTGTTTCTATGCTGCTGTTGTTGTGTATCTTCATCTTTGCAATTTCTATCCAATGGCATCAACGACTTTGTATATTTCACTTGTATGTTTCTCCGTCTTCCAATACTTCCGACATTGCCAATATTGCAGACAGAATAAATGAAATGTGTTCCAGTTTTTTTTTAGCAAAATTATATCCAACACTTTTGGAAGCAATTTACCTTTCCCAAACGGGAAATTGCATTTCTTATTAGGGAAATGCAGATTTTTCACTAAATCTAAGTAGAAGTGCTAACTTTCGATGGAGAATAAAAAGATAACAAGAACATTAAAACAAATTCTAAACGGTTGAATTTTAGAACTACACTTCTTCTGTACAATGGTACCATCAATATTTCTGTTACTTGAAAATCCTTATGCACTGATCAGTTTTTCTGACCCTATTAAAAAACTGTGATTTTGTTTCCCGAACGGGAAAAAATGTCTTAATATAGTAACAAACAAGAGGACCAAGATGGTCCTGAATCGCTCACCTGTCCCCACATGACCCAGTTTTGAACTGAGTATGATGTTGTTTTTTCTATTATTTGACAAAGTGACCTAGTTTTTAAGCTCATGTGACCCAGTTTTGAACCTGACCTTGATATCATCAAGATGAACATTCAGACCAACTTTCATACA
>NW_026460894.1:0-68215 GCF_021730395.1 Mercenaria mercenaria | reverse complement strand
GATCCCATGAAAAATATGGCCTCTAGAGAGGACACAAAGTTTTTCTATTTTTAGACCTACTGACCTAGTTTTTGACAGCAGTTGACCCAGTTTCAAACTTGACCTTGATATCATCAAGGTGAACATTCAGACCAACTTTCATAAAGATCCCATGAAAAATATGGCCTCTAGAGAGGTCACAAGGTTTTTCTATTTTTAGACCTACTGACCTAGTTTTTGATGGCACTCAACCCAGTTTCAAAGATATTATCAAAATAAACATTCAGACCAACTTTCATGCAGATCCCATGAAAAATATGGCCTCTAGAGAGGTCACAAGGTTTTTCTATTATCTGACCTACTGACCTAGTTTTTAAAGGCACATGACCCAGTTTCGAAATTGACCTAGATATCATCAAGGTGAACATTCTGACCAACTTTCATGAAGATCCATTGAAAAGTATGGCCTCTAGAGTGGTCACAAGGTTTTTCTATTTTTAGACCTACTGACCTAGTTTTTGTCGGCACGTGACCCAGTTTCGAATTTGACCTAGATATCATCAAGGTGAACATTCAGACCAATTTTCATAAAGATCCCATGAAAAATGTGACCTCTAGAGTGGTCAGAAGCAAAAGTTTACTGACACACGCACGGACGGACAACGGATGCTGCGCGATCAAAAAAGTTCACCTTGTCACTTTGTGACAGGTGAGCTAAAAAGGGGAAGTCCTGATTTCCCGATCGGGAAGTTTCCCCCACTGTTGAACTACTCTAGAGTATGCTTCCTGAAAAAACCAGTAGGTACTGGTGCCTTATCCATCAACCACGGTTGAGTGGCCAACATCTTAACCACTAGACTACTGCTGCCCTTAACACTGACTAATTGTAGATTCATTACAGTTTAAATGAGCATCATAGCATTATGACGTTGAACTGAAGCAAAGACTTTGTCTTTGTACAACATTACCATAGTTCTTTTTTGTAAAATGCTTCAGATGACAAAAAAGGAAATGTACAATTTAAGACACAGAACAGTAATGTGTATAACATCTGAAATACCTGCTGAACAATTTCATCTATACACTGTACTTTGGTCAGCATACAGCAATACACACTAACTCTTGGATACTGAAATTATATACATGTTATACATGTACATGAAGCTACAGTTTAAATGACTGAAAATCTGAGATTCTTCAAATGTAGTGAATTATAATTCATTCCCACGCAGCTGTACATGTTTGCTCTGGGATACTTCTAAAGAATAAGCTGGCCATGATGGCCCTATATAGCTCACCTGACTCAAATGAGTAAATGTTTTCAACAAACTTGGTAGAGAACCAAATATCTAGTCTCTAGGCCTTGAGAATTTTGACAATAGGATTTTTAAAGCTTTTCTTACACAAGTCTATATAAAACAAGTGACCCTATTGGCAAGGCCAACTGGATCCAAGGGGCATGATTTGAACAAACTCAGTAGAGGACCATGAGACAATGCTAGATTCTAAATATCTAAGCTCTGGGTCTTGCAGCTTCATACCAGATTTTTGAAGTTTTTTTTTAAATAAACAGGTGACCCCCAAAGCAGAGCAAATGTTTGTTCCAGAGGCATGTTTTGAACAAAACTTGGTAGATGAACACTACACAATGCTACATCCCAACCCTTTTGCACTTCAATAAAATATTGTGTACATCCACTGTATGATTTATCATGTACTTTTTACACATTGTCAAAAACAGGAAGGAATAAAATATGTTTAAGTCAAATCAAATATTAACCAATAATCACAAAGTATCAAATATTACCTGTTTAGAAGTGGTGTAGTGTGCATTTTGTACAAGAACTGTCATCCCCAACTTCAGCATGGAGAACTTGTGTACAGCAGGCACTGGACCAACAAACAACCTGAATACAAACTGATAATCTAAGAAAGTCCACAAACAAATATAATATGAAACACTGTACCTTTTGATTCCCCACTCAACAATATAAAATGCAAACAAATCAAGATTAAAAACCACTGCTGTTTGTCTTTTTTTTTTCAAATATCTGAATTAATTTTACAACGCTTTTTCCATTGAATGACAAATATTTAAGTAGTTTAAGCACAGTAAGACTTTTCCATTTCTTAAAGACATTTTAAATTATTCTCCCACTTCTACATTACACAGTCTTAATCCTATTTTTACAAGGAATATTGTATTAAGTGCATGTCTCATAAGGTCTTCATATGTAATGTAATAAATATTTAAAGTTTTTCCTTAGGTTGCCATGGCAACAAGAATTTTTCATGGATGACCTAGATTTGAAGGACTTTGAAAGAGGCTACGATGGAGGAAGATATCTCTGAAGTTTTGTTGAAATTGGTTTATTGGTTACCAGGAAATTTCTTTAAAGAAGTTGTTGAAAACAAACAGACATCGGATGGTCCAACGATGGACGGCTGATTTGGGCGACAATGGACATCCAAAATTCCTAGCACATTCTCAAGTCAGCTAAAAACTGCAGATCACAATCAAGGTTTTGAACCCACAACAGTAAGGGTCAAATGATTGTTTGCAGGCATGCTCCTACCTTACAGTGCTATCAAGTTCAAACACACTGAGGCCTTGATCCAAAACTGCTGTCACCTTTCCCTACAAAATATAATCCTAACTCAACTCAGCATTTATTCATGAATACATGTATATTAAGCCACAAGTTTTAAGATACAGTTTTATCCTGAATTTATACATTTGTATCCAGTAACAGGCTAAAAATATTAAACCCTTACCTTGCTAAATTTCTGAACTTGTCCATCTTTCAATTTTGACAGTACCATTAACTGTTAAAAGGGGTGCTTACCAAAAAGATACTCAGACTGAATGGCGGAAAGTGCAGATTTTGATCAGACTGCATGGATGTGCAGGCTGATCATGATCTACACTGGTTGCAGAGGCAGAATTAATCGTGTCCAGCATGATAAGAGTTAAACCACTCTATTCTTTGATGCTAAAATTGATTAATAAAGATTAAAAGAAATATCTTGCATAATGTGAACATTTTCTATTCCTTTTTCATCTTCTTTTCTGCTTGAAATGATTGCCCAAATCTCTTTTACAGACTTGTGAGTTGCAGACTTAACATGGGACTAGTGAGCTACAGAATAAATACTGAAAAGTGAGTTGCTCACGCAATACAAACTAGTGAGTTGTGGCCTTGATACAGACTTTAGTGAGTTACACACTTGATACCAACTGGTGAATTTCAGACGCATTACGAAACTAACAGGCAGCCTTGAAAGTTTGATTCTAAAAGATGATATTGTTGATTACAATTTATACCTGGTAGGAAAATAAACTATCAATTACTGGGTCCTGTCTGTGAACACTGGATACTTGTTCTACAGCACCCTGTAAGCCATACTGTTTCAACATTTCAGATTCTGTCATAAATCTCATGTCAACCTCATCCGGCAGAAGCAGCTTACTACTACTTGTCACTGTAAACACTCTCTGTCGTGTACTACTGCCCTGAAATTCATTTTTTATAAAAGTCCGACACTGAAAATGGCCTAATTTGTGTAATATTGCAATGGGTACAGTTATAATATTTAAGTAGGGAAAACAGGAACAAACATTGTAGAGGATGTTGGTACCACAATACAAGTTTTAAGTACTTGAACTCAGTGTTTTTATATTTTCTGGTTCTTTGGGATCATGAAGTCTATTCAATTGTACTGACTACTGTAATAGTATTTTCCTTAAGCCGGCACTAGGGGGCAATGAGAGGTGTTGCACATGACACATGCCCCCGATGGCACTTTGAATGAATAGTTATGGCCGATGTTAGAGTTTAGGACCTTTGACCTACGGAGCTGGGTCTTGCCCGCGACACGTCGTCTTACTGTGTCACACATTCATGCATAATTATTTTAAAATCCATGCATGAATGACAAAGATATGGACCGGACATGCCCATCAATGCACTATCATGAAAAATATCCTTTAACGTCTAAGTGTGACCTTGACCTTTGAGCTACGGACCTGGGTCTTGCGCGCGACATGTCGTCTTACTGTGGTACACATTTATGCCAAGTTATTTGAAAATCCATCCATCGATGACAAAGATATGGACCCGACACGCCCATCAATGCACTATCCTTTAACGTCTAAGTGTGACCTTGACCTTTGAGCTACGGATCTGGGTCTTGCGCGCGACACGTCGTCTTACTGTGGTACACATTTATGCTAAGTTATTTGAAAATCCATCCATCGATGACAAAGATATGGACCCGACACGCCCCATCAATGCACTATCCTTTAACGTCTAAGTGTGACCTTGACCTTGGCTACGGACCTGGGTCTTGCGCCCGACACGTCATCTTACTGTGGTACACATTCATGCCACGTTATTTGAAAATCCATCCATCGATGACAAAGATATGGACCGGACACGAAAATTGCGGACAGACCGACAGACTGACAGACTGACGGACTGACAGACGGTTCAAAAACTATATGCCTCCCTTCGGGGGCATAAAAAGGAGATCTGCCAAATAAAAACAAGAGCACTGCAATGCAGAGCAGTATACACAAAGCAAAGTCATATATGACCTTTGACCCTTAAGTGTGACCTTGACCTTGAAGCGAGTCATCCGGAAGATGCGCTCTGCACATCGTCTTGGTGTGGTGAACATTTGTGTCAAGTTTCTTTGAAATCCTTCAAGGGGTTCAAGAGTTACAGAGCGGACACGAAACAAAGTGATATGACTTTTGACCCCTAAGTGTGACCTTGACCTTGAAGCAAGTCATCCGGAACATACGCTCTGCACATCGTCTCAGTGTGGTGAACATTTGTGTAAAGTTTCCTTGAAATCCTTCAAGGGGTTCAAGAGTTACAGAGCGGACACGAATTGCTAACGGACAGACGGACAGACAGACAGACGGACACCAGCGTCATAACATAATACGTCCCTTCGGGCGTATAAAAATCATGTTTGAAATAAATTTTGGCAAAAATAATCAATTAAGATTAATATATTCTTTCTTCTTAAGAAGGAAATTAGGACAATATTTAAAAAAATATATATTTTTTAAAGATGTTTGAAATAAATTTTGTGTGTATTATCCTTTTTACATGTTCTATAACCAAGAAATGTGTTTCGATATGTGCACATGCAATCGTACTCAAGTTCATCCCCCACACCCCAACACAAGTGGGCTGTGCCGATATTTGTGCTACTGACAGATATAAACCACAGTACCTTCTGAAGGGTTGTGGGTCTCAGGTCTGTTAGTATATACTCCTTGTAAGGTGTCAGTTCAAGCTGCCAATGCAGAAATTCTTTTCTCTGAAAGAATAAATTTGAATGCATCACTATTACCATAGCACTAGCTGATATGTATAAATCACAGGTGACTTTTTTGTCATCCAATGTGTAACTGACTGCCCTGTTAGATCATCACACGATTCCAACAACTTACGTGTAGACTTTAGAAAGCATTCAGTCCAGTAGTTTCTTAGAAACCTGCTTACATACAAAACATCTGTAATGCAGAAGCCAACATTAATGAAAAGGAGACAGCAATAGTTTTACTTTCAAATACACGAGTTAAACACATATTAGAAAAAATTCCCCCAAAAATAAAAAAAATTGTCTGGAGACCAGTCTAAAATAGCCCAAAAGTATGAATCTAGTTACCTCATCGTATAATAATCTCAATTGCATAACCTTGGTAGACTATTATGTATTTCATAGTAAATTTAAAGGTTTTAAAGTTTTCTTGTATTCTCAGGCCTACTGACCCAGATTAAGAATATCTGAATGTATACAAATGAAAATAAAGCTACACAGGTATATATAAATGTGCTATAATAATAATAATAAAAAAAATATATGGATGTCAGTCATAACATGTAAATTATTATACCAATATTCAGACATGATATTCATGCTGATAACTAAATTAAGATTAAGTAATTAGCTGTACTAATCAATCAGAGTTTTCTCCATTAATCCTTTTATAATAAGATTTTATACTGTCTGAGTCCTGACCTCTCCCATTCTGGTAAGTCCTTGGGCAAGGCATTTTATCAGGAATGCATCAGTTAACCCGGCTGTAAATGGGTACAAGCAAATTGTTGAGGATAAGGTATACAAGTTATCTGTTTTAACTGTTCTTAAACTGGCACTGCTCGAAAGATCTACAGGACTTATGTCAATTGTTTCACAGAGCAACGGTAAATGTACATTTGGAAGATTATTATTGCTCACCTTAATAATAACATCAACATTTGGAATAAACTTGACCATGAAAAGATGGTTATCTTTAATCCTAACCACTTCACTCACACATGTCACCTTCCCATACACATTGACCAAACAGTCGGCCCCTTCTCTGCATCTGAAAGTAATATCTTGTATGAAATTGTGCTTTGAAGCTTTCTAGACTGAAGTGCATAAGAACTGGATAAAACTCTGAACTAATCATAAAGTCAATATCTATTAATATGCATTATCGACATAATTATCTATGTTATCAATACTGTTACACATTGGTAAGAAATAATTTAAAAGAAGAAGAAAACAATCAATTATTAAAATGAGCATTTGTAATTACAATTTAACTACAGAGGTTATATGAAATTTCTAATTTCCATTACCTATAATACTGATACATTATGAGAACATAATTTCAAAACTGCAAATGGTCATTTTCCAGATTAAAGAGATCTTACAACTAAATGCTGAATAATGTTCATGCCAAACAAATCAGGTTTTACATTTCAACAAAGCAAGGCTAGTGAAGAACACAAGAATATGAACAGCATGAAAATTGAATACATGTACTGCAATCTGTCAAGCTGAGCCTACTGAACACATAAAATCTGTCAGAAATTAAATGTGTGTAAAAAAGACTTTAGAACATTAGTAGAAATCTGTATATACCTTCCACTTAAAATTCCAATGGCTGTTTCTGCACTGACCACAGAAAATGACATTCTGTTCAAAGTTCTGCTTTGCGGTAACTTTTACATCACATCTCTTGAATCTGCAAACAAATAAATACCAGTTGTGACACAATTTAATTTCCTTGTTATAAATTCCATGTTTTTCCACTAAATGGCTGTTTGGTTTGTGCAAATTTTATTTGTTTTCAAACATCAGAAATGAAATTAATGTGAATGTTTGTTGGACCAGGTATATAATTTGTACATTTGTATCACTGACATGACAATCTTATCCATCTCCAAGCTCTGACAGCCATCCTTTTTGCTGAATCAAAGGAATTTCATCTCCCACATAACTCCCTAATGGGCCTCACAGAGAGATAACGCAGCCAGCAGCTTAGCTCATCAGAACGAGGCTTCAGCCTAGGCTTATCAGTCGCAAGAGAATTTTTTCAAAAAAATATCTACAAGAATCACGTGTTTTCACTGGATAATTATTATATTTTTACATTTTATAAGTTCACATACACTTCTTAGTTCTTATTGTGGATAAATTTCGGAGGTAAGTCAAACATTTTTCGGTTATTTCAAGGTTTTTCTCGGCCGATTCTATGCTGGGAATGATGGCCGGCTGAACGCCGAAACATTTGTCACATGATAACTTGAAAAGTCGACGTACTGCTGGAAAGTACTTCATTGAAAATGACCTTCACTCTTATATATAAAAATTTCTCCGAGACTCTGAAATTTCACTCGATTACAAACGGAAAAATTTTAGTTTTAAAAATGATTTTTATAAGTTACAGGTTGGGATCGACGATCCGCATATAGTCGGGAGGCTTAACATAAAACTGGTTTTGGATCGGAACTGATAGTTCCCCAGTCATGAAATGACAGACATTAGCCGTGAACCGGCGATAAAAATTTTTCCAACTGCCAACAACAATTAAAAGATTAATTGTGTATTGCCCGGAAATATTTTTTCGATTTCGCCGAACCACGTGGCAGTCCCGACATGTTTATGATTCGATATGAAATATCATTAACGGCCCATACAATCGACTATTTTATCGTTGGAAAAAATTTATGATATGAAATATCAGGATCTTTTAAAACGGTAGTTAACACGGGTTTTTGTTTGTTTGTTTTCCAGATAGATTTAGCAAACAACCAGGTCGTAGATGACAACGATATTAATGGTGCGCATGCGTGCACAATACCGGATGTAAACAAAGGAAAATTGGATTCTGTGATCCAATCTTTAGAAAAACAAGTCAAAGAATTTGGGAACGCCACGAGAGACATCAAAACGTTGGCGGAGGCTGTGGTAGAAATCCGGAAAGACATTGTGTCATTAAAACGGAAGTCGGAGGACCCGGAAAGCGTGACAGGCACGAAAAAACGGATTATTTCACTGGGGGACGATTATGAAAGCTCGGAACGGAGTGTCGTTGTTCCGGAAGGAAATGTCACGATTTCACACCAAATCAGTGACTGTGAGAGTGAAGATTACGGCGATGGCGAACAACAATCTGAGCTACTGGAAAATTATCTCAGTCGAGAGGACGACGGCAAGGACGACGGCTGTACCCGGGATGAGTTTCATGAACTTGAAGATTTTTTTCAAGGAAAAGAAGAAACCGGGGAACCAGTAGATGAGCAGCTGGCACGAATTGCAGAGATGGCACTGAGAGGGGGTAACCCCAAAAAAGATGAGGAATCCTTGACAGAATACAAACAGAAATACAAAAGACCATCAAATGTTACAAAACTACAGGTACCAAAAGTAGATGAATTGTTATGGAGACAATTAAAATCCAATGTAAAGTCTCAAGATTTAATGCTCCAAAAAATGATGTCTGCATTCAACCTGGCATTAATTCCAACAATAAAAGCACTGGAATCATTAAAGAAAAATGAGCCAATTCAAAAAACCCAAGAACATGTTATAACATTCAAAATACTATGTCTACTAGTGAAACAGACAACGGTCACGAGGGCTGAGAAGATCAAAAAAGAGTTGAAACCTCAATACAAATCAGTTTGTGATTTACCTGCGAGTGCTACCAGCTTATTTGGAGACAATCTCCAGGAATCGTTGAAGAAGCTAGACGGACCAAAATTCAACCTTACGGTAACAAAGACCTCTTTTTTAGAGAAAAAAGGGGGGAAGATAAACCACAACCCGTCTACTCACCACAACCAACGTCACTTTCACAATCGCCAACCGAGCCGCTACAACTTAAACAAATGATATTCGAACGGGTGGAGTATGGTCTAGCAATGAACAAGAACTACACATAAATGTGCTTGAACTTAAAGCTTGCCAATTAGCTTTGATGTCCCTTTGCAAACATGTAAAAAACACCCACGTAAGAATCTTCATGGACAACACGACAAGTTGTTCATATGTTAACAAATTTGGTGGAAAGAAATTAGTGCTAGACAAAATAGCTAGGGACATTTGGTTCTGGTCCAGAGACAAGAATATCCACCTGAGTGCCGCTCACATACCTGGAAAGGAAAATTGCGAGGCTGATAAACTTTCTCGGAAAATTAATGATGACGGGGAGTGGGCACTTGACAGTAGTCTATTTAAGGAAATATAGTGTCTCTATCCAAAAATGTCCACTGACCTATTTGCTTCTAGACTAAATTACAAACTTGATAAATATGTTTCGCGTAGACTAGAACCTGATGCGATAGCAATCGATGCATTTTCATTAACATGGAAAAATGAACTTTTCTATATGTTTCCTCCTTTCAGTCTCATAGCAAGAATCTTACAGAAAGTGGAAGAGGATGGAACAGAAGCAATACTGGTAGCTCCAATATGGAAAACACAGAGCTGGTGGCCAAGCCTTCTTCATCTAATTTCCGGACCATGCTTCAAACTATCGAAAGTGGTACAAAATCTTCATCTCCCTCACAAACCAGACGTAAAACATCCTCTAAAGAAGATGAACTTAGGAGTTTTTCCTATATCAGGGCAGCGCTTAAACAAAGGGGTTTTCCAAAAAGTGCTAGGGAAATCATACTTAACTCATGGCGCAAAAGTACAAAACAACAATACCACTGTTACATTTCCAAATGGATTCAGTTCTGTGGGGAAAGGATTAACCCCCTTCAACCCTCTATCAACCATGTGTTAAAATTTTTATCAACACTATTTCATAGTGGTATGAAATACAAGACCTTAGGACTTGCAAACTTTGCCGTCAGTGTATTCCTAAAACTGTGTAGTAACATTGACATTAGCAAATCAGAAGAAATAATCAGATTCATGAAAGGTGTCTTCATAGAAAGGCCAGCTTTACCGAGGTATAAGCTGATTTGGGATGTAAATAAAGTATTGTCATATTTAGGGACACTCACTGAAACAACTTTGTTACAACTATCACGTAAACTATGTATGCTATTTATGTTGTTGACAGCACAACGATGTCAAACCTTGCATTTGATTGAAATGTCTGACATTAGAATTGCAGACACAGGAGTTACTATTTTCCCAAATCACATGTTGAAGCAAACTAAACCGGGAAAACATCTTGATGTTATTCAGCTGAAAGCTTACGAAGAAAACAGTTCCTTGTGTATTGTTAAGACCTTTTCTGAATATCTAGGTCGTACTAAGCACCTAAGAAATGGTGAAAGATTGTTAATAAGCACTATAAAACCGCACAAACCTGTTTCTAAAAGTACAGTTTCCAGATGGATTAAGTTTATAATGTTAAAAACAGGCATTGATGGGGGGTTTGCGCCTCATAGCACACGATCAGCTTCAACGTCGAAGGCCAGGTTTTCGGGGGTTCCTTTGGAAACTATTATAAGTACTGCGGGTTGGTCTAATGCCCGGGTTTTTGGGAAATATTACAATAAACCCATACATACTGGCAACAAATCCTTTCAAGATGCGATATTACATGTATCATAATTCTGACAGTACATGTGGTTTTTGCTAACAACAAATTTGATTTAAAACTATTGTTTAAGGCACACATGCAATGATGTATATATTCAATAAACAAGTTGTTTGTCATACAGTGTAATAATTTCTGAAAATCATCTCTAAAATCTCTGTGAGGCCCATTAGGGAGTTATATGGGAGATGAAATTGAATAATTAAACAAGACTTACCTTCGCAGAAGGGAAGGTGAAGTTTGGTTATAATTTCATCGACCACAAACTCCCTAAGGGGTCACACACCCACCCTGCGCCCACCCAGGTAATGATTTTCAAAAATACATAGTCAACATGTTGGACACTATGTTGACTACTTCTCTAAAGACTGATGAGCTAAGCTGCTGGCTGCGTTATCTCTCTGTGTGACCCCTTAGGGAGTTTGTGGTCAATGAAATTATAACCAAACTTCACCTTCCCTTCTGCGAAGGTAAGTCTTGTTTAATTATTCAATTTAAAAAGTAGTTGCAGAATATTTGGGAAAAAAACTAGTGGAAAAGAAACAATTAGCATTAGGAAAATTTAATGGTAAGGAGGCATCAGCAACCTTAAATAACATGGTTGTCAGTATTATTAAAATATTCTACAATTCTTTAACCCTTATCATGCTGCTTTTGTGACCAGTGCAAATCATGAACAGCCTGCACATCCATGCAGTCTGATCATGATCTACACTGTTCGCCATTCAGTCAGTATCTTTTTGGTATGCACCCCTTTTAACAGTTAATGGTTTTGTCCAAATTGAAAGATGGACAAGTTCATTATAGAAATTTAGCAGGACACGGGTTTGCAAGAAATATGTAAACTACAAACTTAAGTGTATAAGGTGCAAAACAGAAAACAATCCGATTTTTTCCCCCCAATTTAACATTAATTGGTTTAACAGTCTTTTGCATTGCAGATTGCAAGACATAAAATGCATACATGATGACATCATAGATTTAATGTAAAGAATAAGATACTAGCGATATCACCCTCACCTAAAAATATGAGCAAAAGGGGCAATAAATCTTGCAAAAAGCAGGATGGAGTTATGTTTCTTGCTGTGCAGGGTCAGCTTATGATTTTGAACAAGTGTTGCAAGTTTCAAAGCAATACATTGTAGCTTTGATAGTTTAGGAGAAAAGCTGACCTAAACATAACACTCAACCTGGCAATGCCGACGCCGATCAAGTGATGACAATAACTCATCATTTTTTTTCTTCAAAAAGTCAGATGAGCTAAAAATGATAATTGGCTGCAAGATGTTTAAGACTTTTTATCATTTTGGCTACAGCTATATTGTATATTTTGCTGTATGTATAAGGGCGATGCTTTTTCCTTGATGTCATACATGCGTAACTTAAACAAGAAGCATGTAGACATAGATTAGCTCTAAACTTAGTATACAGTAGAACTTTTAAAGCCAATAAAAGATGAAATGCCCCAATTTTCCATGTCTTAAATATACAACTGTAGAGAATATATAAGATGTGTCCAAGCACCTTAGTTTCGTAGCATTTTTTTCGAGTAAGCAGGGTTAAGTTTTCGTACATAGTTACATGTCTGTTAACCTAGCTAAATCAGGGACCTACATACAGGTTTTAGTAACAACAGTAGTTATCAGAATCAAGATCTGATAATGTAGGCAACCAAAATGTTTTTCAGTCAATTACACTGACAAATGAACAGACACATTTAATGATTAATAAACAGACAGACAAACAGAATCCCTGCCACTTTTTCTAATTGCACTTAATAAGACTATGGACTCGGGAGTTTAGAAGTATCGAAGGAAAGCTTTGAGTATCAATACACAGGTGAATATTATTTTTTTTTATTAATGGTTACATTCTTTTCAGTACCTGATGCACTACGTTTACTAGGTAAATCTATGTGTTTTATATGGGAGTGGAATACTGTCTAAATGTGAAAATTGTAAAATTTTAAAATTGTACAACTTTGAGATAATTGGTGTTGTACAATTAGAACCTACTGTCTGTTGAGGCCTTTATCGACACCCTTACTGAAACAGTTCATTTATGCTAATGCCACATGCTTTGATATTTTCTGCGACATTTTTATGAGGTCACAAGTTCTTCATAAATGTCTGTGAATCCAAGTGAAACTCCTGCATACTATCATTTTACATCAAGATATTGTTCATACTAATAGGGCATTTATCCCATTTCTCCAACAGCAATGTTCTGAAGACTTATTGCAAGTCTTAAGGTGGACAGTGTCCCTTGAAATTGCTTTTGAAAATTCAGTTATTTTTGCATTTGCAACACAGGGCAGATAGGAAAGATGTCCTTGACAACAATTATTGAGGGAAATATTACCAAGATGTCAAGGATACAGGACAGAATGGGGTGTTGATATCTGCAGTTTTCGACGCCTTTAGAAAATTCAGTCTACATTGTTTCCCTAACTTGTCGATATAGATCTTTTATGCTTCTTTCAGAACAGAAAACATGTAGATCTTTATTAAACCTGTATACATATATAAATTCTGTAAAAAAAGGGCTTGTATTTCACAAGTTAATATGAATAGGCAGAAAAAAAGTCTCTTTTGTATTGTATGCTGCTGGACTACTTTCACTTGAATTCGAAAAATAAACAAAAAGCTAAACAAGAGGGCCATGATGGCCCTATATCGCTCACCTGAATACCATTGCTTACAAAAAAAACGAAAAGAAAAAATTCTTACAAGGTACAGATATGTCAAAATACACCTAAAAATTGGAGGAACCATCCATATTGTACCACAGAAAAGTGGTCTCCGTTTTTCCCTACAGCCAATAATAAAAAAGTTACTAAATAAGCTATTTATAGTAACATAAAACGGAAGTAATTAACAAAATATTTATTGTAAGGTGAACATTTGTGTCAGGTTTCTTTGAAATCCTTCAATGGGTTCAAGAGTTACAGAGTGGAAGGGAAATTGCAAACCAACAGACAGACAGATGGACACCGAGGCGATAACATAATACGTCCCTTCGGGCGTATAAAAAGGAATCGAGATCTTATGGTAATACAAGTTGTGTGCAAGTCTGGTTAAAATCAAATCATAAATGAAGCTGCTGTTGTGCAGACAAGGTCAAAATAGCTAATTTTGGCCCTTTCAGGGGCCATAACTCTGGAATTCATAATGGGATCAGGCCATTCAAAAAAAGAACCAAGATTTTATGGTGATACAAGTTTTGTGCAAGTTTGATTAAATTCAAATCATAAATGAAGCTGCTATTGTGCAGACAAGGTCAAAATAGCTAATTCCGGCCTTATCAGGGGCCATAACTCTGGAACTCATAAAGGAATGTGGCCAGTTCAAGAAAGGCAACGAGATCTTATGATAACACAAGTTTTGTGCAAGTTTGGTAAAAATCAAATCATAAATAAAGCTGCTATTGTGCAGACAAGGTCAAAATAGCTAATTTTGGCCCTTTCAGGGGCCATAACTCTGGAACTCATAAAGGGATCTGGCCGGTTCAAGAAAGAAACCAAGATCTTATAGTGATACAAGTTGTGTGCAAGTTTGGTAAAAATCAAATCATAAATAAAGCTGCTATTGTGCAGACAAGGTCAAAATAGCAAATTTTGGCCCTTTCAGGGGCCATAACTCTGGAACCCATAATAGAATGTGGCCAGTTCAAGAAAGGCACCAAGATCTTATGGTGATACAAGTTGTGTGCAAGTTTGGTAAAATTCAAATCATAAATAAAGCTGCTATTGTGCAGACAAGGTCAAAATAGCTGATTTTGGCCCTTTCAGGGGCCATAACTCTGGAACCCATAATGAGATCTGGCCAGTTCAAGAAGGAACCAAGATCTTATGGTGATACAAGTTGTGTGCAAGTTTGGTTATAATAAAATCATAAATGAAACCACTATCGTGCAGACAAGAAATTGTTGACGGACGGACGCACGGACGGACGGACTGACGACGGACGAAGGGTGGTCACAAAAGCTCACCTTGTCACTATGTGACAGGTGAGCTAAAAAAAGCCAGAAGATCAACCCAGAAACAGGACCTAGACAGGTTCAAGAGATTGTAGAAAGAAGTACAATTATACCAGATACCCATTGCCAACAAGAAATACCTTGTGGACATAGTCAAAGGGCAAACATGTATTCAATATATAATTTCTAAAGGTCTAATAAGTGCGTCGAAAATGTGCGATAATCAATCTACATTTTAAATGATTCCACCTTTTAAATTAAATTATTGTTTAATTGACCGTTTTCAATCATCTCTTCCATAAAATTTTTAGCTACATGTAGCTTCAACGCTGACGTGCTAAAAACGACATATTTTCATCTATTATTCCCAGTTAAAGTATCATAAAACAGTAATAGATTGCAAAATCCTGTCAGTTCTTAATCAGGGTCATTCAAGGTTGATGAACCCACGTGACGGCCTGCTGATCAAAGCTGCTATAATGGACGGTACAATACATGGAACATGTCCCGCGGACATTGGCATATCTGGCTGGTTTTGAAAGGGCAATCTCTCAAAACTATAACATCATAACAATGCCTTGATGCTATTTTCATTACACATAACATTGGATAATATTCAAATGGGGTTTTTTTGAATGCTGATCAGGGTGATCGGGTTTTGGCTTCCTAATCGGGATAATCCTGATTGAATCGGGAGGGTTGGGAAGCATGCTCCATGTACACCAGGAGTTGAAAGTGTTACTAATAATGTACATTTCAAAAAACTGCAAACATTGAAAAAAGAAAGTGAAAGTAGAGCTGTAGTATTCCAACAAATATAAAAAACTATTTTTCATTTCCCGAAATACCTAGAATGATAAGCATATAAGACACAGAACAATAACAAACTTGGGGAAAAAATATGTTTGAAAAAGAAGATATTTTGTATAAAATATGTGGACAGTTGAATTAAGTACGTGTATTGTCAGACAAAATACATATTACCAAACAAGGTGACCTCTACAGGAAGTATTTTCTACTTCTTCTGAAAAACTGGAGCCGAAATGGATAACTCTGCCCATCCATGGCATCAACCTATTAAACAAGAGCTGTTGGATGACAGCGCGCTCGACTATTCGAAGAATTGATTGTAGAATGGGGTCAAAATATTACCCCAGATATTCAGATAAAAGAAAAAAAAAGATTAGACAAACAATATTCCTGTATTTGTGGATTTCAATAAGTCTTGCACTAAATGGCAATGTGTGAACCAATTTCAAAGTCCAAAAAGGGCCATTATTCAGCCAAAATAGTTGGCAGAGTTATGTACATATGTCAAACATTTTACACAAAATATTAACAGGTACAAAAACTTAACCCAGATTTCTAAGTCAAAAGGGGCCATAATTCAGCCAAAATCCTTGATGGAGTTATGACTCTTGCCTATAACTGGACATGGTGATGGTAAACAGGTGTTGAAAGTTTCAAAAGCTTTATCTCAAAAGACTTTGTCAAAATATGAACTGGTACGAAAAACTTAACCAAGATTTCTATGTCAAAAAGGGCCATAATTCAGCCAAAATCCTTGATGGAGTTATGTCCTCTTGCCTATAACTGGTAGGGGTGTAACGATACATCGAAATATCGATGCATTGCGATACTGAGTGTCCCGATAGTATGCATCGATAGAAAAGTCACGATCCAATAACAATCGCCGATAGTTCCTTCAACTATCGATAGTTTCGAAAGTTTTGAAATTTTAGTAAATACAGAAATAATTTATAATTTATAAACCAAGAAACAGAGCCAGTTTTCATTTGCGCCTCGGAAAATGTTTACGTCTCCATTACAATAATTACCCTCACGGAAATAAACTACCATAAAGGACTAGGAAGTCTGGGAGATAATTAATAAATTTATTTTTTTAGAAACTTTGATTAAATATATTTAAATAACCTGTTAATCTTAAATGAGAACAAGAGCTGTCACTAACGGTGACAAATGCCCCCGCAGCACCTTGACCTTTGACCTGGTGACCCCAAAGTCAGTAGGGGTGGTGTACTCAATAAGTACTATCAGCATGTGAAGTTTGAAGGTCCTGAATGAAGTGGTTTGCATGTAAAGTGCCTTCATGCAAAAAGTTAACGTTGGCCCCTGTGACCTTGACCTTCAACCTGGTGACCCCAAAGTCAGTAGGGTTGGTGTACTCATAAAGTACTATCAGCATGTAAAGTTTGAAGGTCCTGGGTGAAGTGGTTCGCAAGAAAAGTGCCTTAATGCAAAAAATTAACGTTGGCCCCTGTGACCTTGACCTTTGACCTGGTGACCCCAAAGTCAGTAGGAGTGGTGTACTCAATAAGTACTATCAGCATGCAGTGCTCCAGCTAGGATTAAAAAAGGGCAGGCTGCTGGCACTGAAAAGGGCACTTCTGGGGTGGTGGTCGGTCCGGGACCGTGCTCCCCCGGGAAAAAAATGTAACTGGTCCATGCGTACAGTGCATTCTAACATACTTTAGGCATGAAATTTGGCATAATTTAGGCATGTTTTTTGGCACACTTTAGGTATGGTCTTTTAATAGGCTATGTCTGTCATCTCTAATGCACCTATTTACTAACTAAAAATTCTGCTGTTTGTATTTTACTTGGCATTGATTTTCAACTTGGAACATTTCTTTGTAATTGCATGCTGGCCTATTTTGTTACAATTTCAGTATACATCTTCTCCATGTAGGCTACTTGATATTTATAAATTTATACGTGCAACATATTATAAGTATATAAACTTCCACTTAAATAAATGAAATCAGGCAAAGTTTTTAACTTTCAACAGTCTAAAAGCAAGTTTAGCACTTGTAATAGACATACAGGGTATCCAAAATTTTTATCCGGATATGGTTACACTTTTTTCTAAAAAGTCGTCGAATGTCCAGTTTAAACAGTATTTTTGAAAAATTATTATGATGCAAAGACAGTTTAACAGCATTTTACAGTATCTGACATTAAAGTGTACCCTGTCATTACATCTTAGTAAACTAATTTCAAAGAAATCTCCATGAAAAATCGGCAATTTCACAAAGCAGACGACAACCTACTTTCGATTTCAAAAACATGTAAAACGATAAAATCAAAATATTTTCCTATTTAATTTGGATTGTGATCGATTTTTATTAATTAATAGATTTAAATGTCTGTTGTCTGGACTTAAGTTTCAGTTGTGTATAAAGGGGTATTTACGACTATATTACCGAAAACGAAAGTACAATTTGACAGGTGGCGCGAAATTATAATGATTTCAGACTGGTTTGCAAACTGTTTAACACTAAGGTTCAGTGATTTTAATGCTAGTGGAGCAGTCTAAAATATCATGGTCTGCCTCGGGCACGATTACAGCAGGTAATTGTTTAATTGTTTGCTAATTATGTCAATGCCCCCCGGCGTGTATCACTCGATAAAAAGGGGGCAATAAAGCAGTGTATTATAATCACTGAGGCAAAAAAGGGAAGTCTGGCTAAAAAAAGAAATGAATGGTTGTAAAACGGGCAGGGTGCCTGGCAGGGCAACAGGGCGGAACGAACGAATTTCGGAACGGGCGATGCACCCTGCTGTAAATAGCTAGCTGGAGCACTGAGCTGCATGTGAAGTTTGAAGGTCCTGGGTGCAGTGGTTCGCGAGTAAAGTGCCTTCATGCAAAAAGTTAACGTTTGCCCCTGTGACCTTGACCTTTGACCTGGTGACCCCAAAGTCAGTAGGGGTGGTGTACTCAATAAGTACTATCAGCATGTGAAGTTTGAAGGTCCTGGGTGCAGTGGTTCGCGAGTAAAGTGCCTTCATGCAAAAAGTTAACGTTGGCCCCTGTGACCTTGACCTTTGACCTGGTGACCCCAAAGTCAGTAGGGGTGGTGTACTCAATAAGTACTATCAGCACGTGAAGTTTGAAGGTCCTGGGTGCAGTGGTTCGCGAGTAAAGTGCCTTCATGCAAAAAGTTAACGTTGTGGCTATCGAACAAACGAACTAACGGACTGACAGTTGAAAACTAATATGCCTCCCTTCGGGGGCATAAAAAGTACTATGGACATGGAGAAAGTAGAATACTTGTATGATATAGCAAACTGTTCGGTAGGGTCCTTCATTTAGTGCTGGTACCTTAGTCCGATCCTTTCGGTTTTCTTCGATGCTTTGGGTTAATAAACACGTTGACATTTGCAACAAAATGGCCGATTCGTTTGAGTATACCTTGCTGAAGTTTGGGGCTGTGAAAATATTGATATAATTGACCGTTTTCAATTAAAGTATATAAAATTAATCCTCAATCTTAAACAATCTACTCCTACTTTTATGATTTTTGGGGAGCTGGGTATTTTACCTATATCTCTACAAATAAAAAGTCGTGCATTAAATTTTTGGTGTAAACTGTTGCATTCTAAATCTGATAAAATTTGTCATGTATTGTATTCCACAACTAGAAAACTATATGACGTCCATAACTTGAAATTTCCATGGCTAAAATATATTCATACTACTTTAGATAGTTTGAGTCTTACAAACTTTTGGAATAATTTTCCATTAGATACTGTTTCTGTTAATCAGTTCAGAAATATATGTAAAACAAGAATTAAAGACCAGTTTATGCAAAACTGGAGCTCTTTTGTACATGAATCTAGTAAATGTTTAAATTATCGGCTGTATAAGAATCAGTTTGGATTTGAAAGTTATTTTAATATTTTGCCTCAGGATTTAGCTATTTCCTTTCTAAAATTTCGTTGTAACAATCATAAGATGCCTATTGAATCTGGTCGTTTTTATAACTTGCATCGGAATAATAGAATCTGTGAATTATGCGATCTTGAGCAATTAGGCGATGAGTATCATTATCTATTATGTTGTCCCTTTTTTAATAATTTTAGAAATAAATATATTGATAGTGAATATTTTTCATATCCTAATACTTATAAGTTCTCTCAGTTAATGAACATAGATGATAAGGCAAAATTGTTAAATCTGTCAATATTTTGTAAGAAAATTATTTCTTTTTTTAACCAGTAATACAGACTCTCATTCTCCAATATTCATCATCTGTTTTACTGTCATCCATTCAACTTTGTGTATTTTGTCATATTATATCATGCAAATAAGTTGTTTCTTCTTTTTTATATTGATCATTATTGTTTTGTTTTCTTGCCGTTTGTATGTGCTATTCTGTTTGTTGTTTATTGTCATATCACATGCCCAGTTGGGCCTTGATTTATTCAATAAACTAAACTAAAACTAAGCATAGGTTTATTGTTTTACTTATTGTTTCAAAGCCAAGGAAGGCAAGAAATAGAAAAACTGTTAAAAATATTTAATGTTAGATTTATTTCTGTCCATTTCAGTTATACAAACATCTCAATGTGTATTAACATTAACATTATAAACAGTGCCGTGGCTTACACTGTGTAATAATGCCAGTTGGTAGTTTTACTGTATAAAACATGGTGGCCGATAACTATTGCAATAGTATCGCAATAGTAACCTGCAATAGAATAGTATCGCAATAGTTTTTCAGCAGTATCAATAGTATTGCAATAGTCAAAATTGGCCTCAATAGTCACCCCTAATAACTGGGCATGGTGATGGTAAACAAATGTTGAAAGTTTCAAAGGTTTATCTCAAAAGACTTCGTCAAAATATGAACTGGTACGAAAAACTTAACCAAGATTTCTAAGTCAAAAAGGGCCATAATTCAGCCAAAATCCTTGATGGAGTTATGTTCTCTAGCCTATAACTGGGCATGGTGATGGTAAACAAGTGTTGAAAGTTTCAAAGCTTTATCTCAAAAGACTTTGTCAAAATATCAACTGGTACGAAAAACTTAACTGAGACTTTTAAGTCGAAAGGGGCCATAATTCAGCCAAAATCCTTGATGGAGTTATGTACTCTTGCCTATAACTGGACATGGTGATGGTAAACAAGTGTTGAAAGTTTCAAAACTTTATCTCAAAAGACTTTGTCAAAATATGAACTGGTACGAAAAACTTAACCATGATTTCTAAGTCAAAAGGGGCCATAATTCAGCCAAAATCCTTGATGGAGTTATGTGCTCTTGCCTATAACTGGTCATGGTGATGGTAAACAAGTGTTGAAAGTTTCAAAGCTTTAATCTCAAAAGACTTTGTCAAAATGTGGACTGGTACGAAAAACTTAACCAAGGTGTGACGTCGACGCCGACGCTGTGGTGAATAGGATAGCTCTACTTATTCTTCGAATAGTCAAGCTAAAAGGTATTATTCTATTTATCCCGTCACCCTTTTCTCCAGTTCATTAGGGTCGCTACCTTTAAACCGATACTTCCTGAGTTGCATCCCTTTTGTTTGTTATTGTTTACTAGGAACTGTTACTGATATACTACAGGCGCTTGCTTCGGGTCAAAACGTGTACCGATTGACACTGTTATTGATTTAGAAATGTAACAAAACAGAACAAAAATCAGATGAACATAATTTTTATTTTATTTCTTTTTTACCGGGCAGTGGAATCTGTTATAAAATGCATTTTAAACATGATATTTGTTTTGAATGCTGAAAAGTCCAGACCTTTGTGACGTTTGACAAAAATGTACGGCTAGTCACGTGATCACCTGCCTTAGATCAAGGTCATGTGATCAAGTGCCACAGATCGAAAAAAATATACGGCACCTTACTATTGGATCAAAAGTGACAGGATAAGTTATGAATATTATGGTTCTGTCAGGTATAATTTCCAAAAAGAAAATTTAACCAAGAGGCAGTCTCAAATGCTTTACATGAACCTTAACATTTGGGAAGTGGCTATTCTTATGGCCCCGTAGGAATAGCCTTGCAGGCTATTCTTACGGCTCTCCGGCTCTCCGTAAGACTAGTGAAAAGCTTGCAAGTGTTTATTCCTATGGCAGTTTTGTGTTACAAATAAAATATCAGGTCTGAATTGATGCAAACATGTCAAGACTTCAAGCTGATGTGTGAAAAACGTCAAGTTGAAACTGAAGTAAAGTGCAATAAACTTGTTTAAAGTGGTAAGAGATTTGTACTGTTGTGAAAAATTTGCATGTGTATACACCAAACATAGATCATAATTCTCTAACTGGTTTAGTTAAAAACACTTGGTCAATAATTTTTAGAATGAATGTGTTTTTGTAACTTACTTGCTTGCTCAGGATGCGTAAACGGTATGGAAATGGGCTTTTAAGTAAGGTTTTTCTGAAAGATTATTCTTTTGCCCAAAAGACAGCCAATCATTGATAAGGAAATATTGTTTTTAAAAAAATATATGGACCTGGAAGCAATGCACATGTCAAACTGTTCTTACCTACCTTTCTCATGGCTCATTTTCACAGGTGCACATTTTTTTCAAAATGGCTTTTTGTCATTTTTTTCCTAGGAAAACATTATAATTGTAATAAATTTAAGTGCATATGACTCATGGACCCATACTGTATCCTAGGTACGTTACTGCCACCTGTGTCTGCAACTAACCATTTTGTGACAATGTAATTCATTCCGTAGAGCTGATTCCCCGGGGTGTTAAAGCAGGAGATTGCCTTATCTGCATCTATAACGTTACGCCATTTTTATAGTGGTTACTTACATGTCATCGCTTTTCAAGTCCTCCAAAATAAATCCAAAACTTTATTGCAAATGGCGTATCACCAACAAAGGGGCGAAACTCCTTACTGTACACTAAAACTTAAGGAAGTGTCTAGGGGTTCGGATCCGTACCTCTAGAATCTGTTTCTAGAGCTACGGATCCGTACCTCCAGACAAGCCTTTTAGGAGTTTTCTAGGGGTACGGACCTCCTTATTGTAGAGATTTAGGGTTATTTAATCTGAAATTTTGTTGAAAATGAAATAACAGATAAGACCTTACCAGTGTTCATTTAAAACTTGGATCTAAATGGTTTACAGATACCAGCGTTCCTCAGTGTTTACCTTCTCTTTCAAAAACTAAATAACCGAGGAACTCCAAATCAACACAAGTCAAGTCAAGTCAATATTGTCGGTTAAATAACATTATAAACATAAGCTATGTAGATCTACAGCTTTCAAGACCGACATATTCATACATATATAAAATCTATCATAACTGATATAAACTAGAAGTTGCTTTTGTAGAAAAGCGCATGTCAATAGGGGACAGGAGCAAAAGTCAAAGCAACACTGGTGGCTGGATGCAGTAGGGACCATCTCTTTGGAATGTCCATTCATTCCACAAAATTCCAACATTCTGGGCTAGGTGGTTCTCAAGTTATGAATTGGAAACTGTGACCTTGGCCTATGATCAGGTGACCCCAAAATCAGTAGGGGTCATTTACTCTGCATATCCAATCAAAATTCTGGGTCAAGTAGTTCTCAATTTACTGAACAGAAATGTTTTTCCATGTTCAGGCTCGTGACCTTGACCTTTAATAGTGTGATCTCAAAATCAATAGGGGTTATCTACTATACATATCCAATTATCCTATGAAGTTTCAACATTCTGAATCAAGTGGTTCTCAAGTTACTGATCGGAAATGGTTTTCCATGTACAGGCCCCTGTGACCTTGACATTTAACGGAGTGATCCCAAAATCAATAGGGGTCATCTACTCTGCATGACCAATCATCCTGTGAAGTTTCAACATTCAGGGTCAAGTCGTTCTCAAGTTATTGATCGGAAATGTTTTCCATGTTCAGGCCCCTGTGACCTTCACCTTCAATGGAGTGACCCCAAAATCAATAGGGTTCGTCTACTCTGCATGACCAATCATCCTGTGAAGTTTCAACATTCTCGAAATAAGAAAGGTAATAAGCACTGATAAGTACTATTTGTTTAAGAGTATGGAAATAAAATTTCTAATTCATTGGTTAAGTAAATAAATAAATATACTGTAATAAATAACTAATCTGAATAATAAATAACTAAACTTAAAATATCTAAGCACATGCACATGCAATGACAGAAATGGATAAAAAGCTTGAAATAAAGTACAAGCAGTTTGCAACTAAGACAAGGCAGTCTGAAAGACAGCTAAATGCCCCGTCACTGCTATGGATAGTAAAAGGATGAACCTTTAGCTGTGACCTTGGCATTGAACTGACATTGCTGACTCATGAATTCTGCACAACCTCTTGATGTGATCATTTGATCCAAGTTTCATGAAAATCCTTCAAGGGGTTTAGGAGACACAGAGCTCTAACCTTTGACCTTGAGTTGTGACGTTGACCTTGATTTGCCATGGCTGACTCATGAGTTTTTGATGAGGTGATCATTTGACCAAAGTTTGAAGAAAATCCTTCAAGGGGTTTAGAATATACAGAGTGAACACAAAATGGAAGGCTCAAACTTAAGTTATGAACTTGACCTTGAGCCGGCATGACTGACTCATAAGTCCTGCACATCGTTTTGATGAGGTGATCATTTGACAAAGTTTTATAAAATTCCTTCAAGGGGTTTAGGAGATAGAGCGCGGACACAAAATAGAAGGCTAAAACCTTTGACCACGAGTTGTGACCTTGACCTTGAGACAGCATGGCTGACTCATAAGTTCTGGTGATCATTTGACCCATGTTTGATGAAAACCCTTCAAGGGGTTTAGGAGATATAGAGCGGACACAAAATAGAAGGCTCAAACCTTTCACCCTAAGTTGTGACCTTGACCTTGAGCCAGCATGGCTGACTCATGGGTTCTGCACATCGTCTTCCTAAGTTTCATGAAAATCCTTTAAGGGGCTTAGGAAATATGGAGCGAACAAGAAAGTGTTACGGACAGATGGACGGAGACCATTCCTATAACCCCCACCACTTGTGGAGGGGGATTAAAAATAAACCATACCCAACTAAAACAGCCTAAAAGCACATATTCAATATAAGAAAACATATAAACTTCTAAAGACTAGAAATTAAGACTCAGACATAGTTAAAAGATAACAAATAAAGCAGATTAACACAAGCTAAGGTAATTCAGGTTTACTGGCAAAATGAACATGAGCAGCTATCTCTGTTCCATGCACCAATCAAATTTTTAAAGTTATTGTATTCTATTTTGGCTATTTCAAGGGCTGTAACTCTGTAATAAGCGCTTAGATTCTCTAGAAGAATTCCAAGCGCACAAGGTCACATCATAATAAAGACTCGAGCATTGTTTTCATGAATTTACATCAATTACTTTTTGAGCTATGCACATAATTAGGTGAAAATGTTCATGTTTTAACTATTTCACAAAAATATCGTGCGGGAAAAAATATTCCGCTGGCTGGATTCAAACTTGGTACCTTTCGGTCAGTAACTTACAATGACAGCGGCGTTGTCCTCTATGCTACGTATCCATGCAGGCTGCAGGTAAAGAAACATAATGATAATCCAGGTACACACTGGAAAGTAAAAACAATATGACGTTACTATCAGGTATCCCTGGTCGGATAGTATTTCATTAACTTTTTACCTTAGCATATTTTGGTTTATTTCAGATCAGTGAACTTGTCAATGTAAACAAACACCTGTCAGTAAATCCCCTACAACGCAATGATTTACGCTTCAAAAAAGACGATTGTGTAATCATTCGGTTACACAAATTTAAAACTAATCAAAGGGGTAAACAACTATACTTAAAGTTGCCCAGACAGCCCAGTTAAGGCAATTAAGGAATTTCTGTCTGTGTGGTCAAGCATTCAAGCCCCACTTTTCTGTCATCGGGATGGGTCTGTTACAACTTAAAGGACTCAATTTTCTGCAGTCTTAGCAAAAGCCATCAGTAAAACCTGCTTATTTTGGTGCACAGTACAAAACACACAGTTTTAGGATTGGTAGAGCCACTGACCAAACTTCCGATGGATACCCGTCGGAAATCATAATGAAACTTGGTAGATGGACATCCAACTGTGTTAACCTTTATGTTCGAACATGATGTTAAATCTGCAGGTCATATATGGTGCAACACAATCAACTTTATTTCACAATAGTATTAATTACCATTCTAAATGTAATATTTTCATCTATTTATTTTACCAGCTATAAATGAAAACTATTTTTTATTCAGACGTATGGGTTCTGGGTGACTCTATCCCGTTCTGGGTCGGTGAACATACAAAGATGACTAGGAAACCAAATGTAAGTGTAAGGGTCTGTTACAACTTAATTAAAGGACTCAATTTTCTGCAGTCTTAGCAAAAGCCATCAGTAAAACCTACTTTTTTTGGTGCACAGTACAAAACACAGTTTTAGGATTGGTAGAGCCACTGACCAAGCTTCCGATGGATACCCGTCGGAAATCATAATGAAACTTGGTAGATGGACATCCAACTGTGTTAACCTTTATGTTCGAACATGATGTTAAATCTGCAGGTCATATATGGTACAACACAATCAACTTTATTTCACAACGGTATTAATTACCATTCTAAATGTAATATTTTCATTGATTTATTTTACCAACTATAAATGAAAACTATTTTTTATTCAGAGTATGGGTTCTGGGTGACTCTATCCCGTTCTGAGTCGGTGAACATGCAAAGATGACTAGAAAACCAAATCTTGGTATCCCGAACATTTCTATTGCTTGGTGGGCAGTCAGAGGTCTTTGTTGGAGAGGTTTTAGACATGCAATTGAAACTCAGGTCTTACTTTCATCTCCTCCTTCAATCTATTGTCTGGCGAGAACTTACAAAGCACTGTATTTTCGGCGTGTGTTACTCTTAATATGTGGTTACTCTAATGTTGTTGTGTGGCTAGGGTTGAATAGGTTTTGTCCATAGTACCTGGCGAAATCTTGTATTGTGTATTGCTTTGTATTGTGTTATCAGCCCTCTAGCATGCAACTTACTACTTTCCTTCACAGTGGTTTTGGTATGTGGTGACCCGTCATTCCCGGAACCTGGTCGTGTCTGGTAACTATCATGCCATGACCACTGGCATCGAAGTTTCCTTGCATTACCACATTATGTTTAAGTTAGTCAGTATTGCTACATCATTATATCCGACAGTGCAGTTACGTTATGTTGAAATTAGCCGGTTTTGCTACCACCTTATGAAAGTGTAAATTATATGCGACAGTGCAGAGTTTCATTGTAATAGTTTGCAAATTTTAGCAAGATGGGCCTGGTCTTCTTCCGGTTACTTTATTCACGTACTTGGTGAGATACCTCGTCAAGTACATCTTTGTTTTTGAGCGACCAGTAACTACCCAACCTTGTATTTATTTAGTAAACATTTTGTTTGTTCGAGTTGTAACATTAAAATATCAACATTGCAATATAAAATCTTATCGTGTAGTAATTAAAAGATATAAAGCTGGGTTTAGTTGTAATCTTTTTGAGTATTAAAATGAATTAATATCTTACAATTACTATAGTGTTGGCAAGTTCATATTTGGTAAACAATAGCGTAATTGTCAAGTACACTTGATTACATTCTGATATTGCACATATTGCCAAGTCTTGGAGGAAATAAATAAACTAGAGATGCTTTTGAGAAAAGCGCATGTCTCCCACAACTGCCTAATCATCTAAATAATAAGTCAGTCTTTATATACTGTTTACTGAATCAACATGTGCATGTGCTTTCTTTACACCAAAAGGACCCCTATACTACTAGTAGTATAGGGGTCGGTTTGGAGGTAAAACTAGGCAAGAAATCTGAGTGGTTTTGGTAATTCAAGGGCCATAATTCCAAAGTGCCTAGGCCGATTTGGCTACTTATCGAACTTGGCAGAGCACTTATTGGCAGACACATTTTATTGAAGTTTGATGAAGATCGGATGAGAAATGTTCGACTCAGAGTGCGGACAAGCTTTGTGACAGACAGACACACAGACTGGAGTAAATCAATATGTCTCCCACACCACTGTGTGGTGGGAGACATAATAAATTGGGTCATTCATCCGTGAATGATCACTTTCTTCACACAGAAATCTCTGCAGACCATTAATTTTTTAAACTGGACCTGTTTCTGTCACACAAACCCAACAACACATATAGCTTATTTCAGGTGTGTATTTTGGCCGTCAGAATCCCTTCACGAATCCCAATTTTCACTGGCCGTCATGCCATACTATGTACCACTGATTAATGACTTCACGATTTATCAGCTCGTCACTACCTGACACTGAGGTGATGTATAGCCCAAACAGAGGGTTCAAATATGTTCATGGCCACACATTCTAGTTGCAGAAATGGTAAACATTGTGTGGAAATCCTAGATGACCCAGTGTCAAACGTCTTCATACAAAACTCTGCAAAGTATGAATAAACTATAGTCAGATTCTTGTCAACAAATGCAATTTCAGTAGTTTTCTTTACAGAAGTTAAACAAACATGGGTATTGCTGTGGACTGGACTCATAACCCATGTTGTTACTGTACCTAGCTGAATCAAAACAAAAACAGTTTTTGGAGTTCTCAATACTGTCTGGTAAATTTAAAGAAACTGCATACATGTGCATTTAATACCTAATGATTACTGTTTCATTGCAATAATAACAAGAGCTTGTCGAACACGAAATGCCCCCCTTGATGCATTCAGTAATTGCACAAGGAATAGAAATTATATGCTCACTGTAAACAAAAGTTCTACTGTTCTGGTTCAATCTGACCTTGACCTTTAACCTACTGACCTAACAAGAGGGCCATGATGGCCCTATATTGCTCACCTGTTATCATTGCACTTGAGGACAAGAAGGTCATCAGAAAAAATATCTAAGTCCAAAGGACAGGAACAACAAAGAAAAGAAATTTAACCAAAAAGAAAAAAAAATTCTTACAAGGTACAGATATGTCAAAATACACCTAAAAATTGGAGGTACCATCCATGTTGTACCACAGAAAAGTGGTCTCGGTTTTTCCCTAAGGCCAATAATAAAAAAGTTACTAAAAATAAGCTATTTATATTAACGCAAAAGGGAAGTAATTAAAAAGAAAATTATTGTAAGTGAACAAAAGAAGGATCTGCCAAATAAATCTGTTGACATAAATGAAATTTCAGATCAGTATCTTCAATAGTTACGGAGATATACCCATTTTAATTTGAAATAAAGGGAGGTAATTTGACATAAAATCAGTCCATAGTTGTCTACCCTGATTGTCTCAGTCCAACTAATGACAATAATGAAATTTCAAATAAGTCCTGTAAGTACTTACTGATATAAATCCATTTTGACTACAATCAGGGGAGGTAATCAGATATAAAATAACTCTGGAATCTACGATTGGATCTGATTTGTCATGGAATCCAAGATTTATTGTTGTTGAAGATATTTTGGAAGTTTGTATCAAATAAAACCATAAATGAAGTCTCTATATGGCTGCAAAAGCCGAAATAGCCAATTTTGGACCTTTAAGGGGCCATAACTCTGGAACCCATGACAGAATCTGGCCATTTCAAAAAAGGAACCAAGATCTTGTGGTGATACAAGTTGTGTGCAAGTTTGGTTAAAATCAAATCATAAATGAAGTTGCTATTGTGCAGACAAGGTCAAAATAGCTAATTTTGGCCCTTTCAGGGCCCATAATTCTGGAACCCATTACGGGATCTGGCCGGTTCAACAAAGGAACTGAGATCTTATGGCAATATAAGTTGTGTGCAAGTTTGATTAAATTCAAATCACAAATGAAGCTGCTATTGTGCAGACAAGGTCAAAATAGCTAATTCTGGCCCTTTCAGGGGCCATAACTCTGGAACCCATAAAGGAATCTAGCCAGTTCAAGAAAGGAACCAAGATCTTATGGTGATACAGGTTGTGTGCAAGTTTGGTTAAAATCAAATCATAAATGAAGCTGCTATTGTGCAGACAAGGTCAAAATAGCTAATTCTGGCCCTTTCAGGGGCCATAACTCTGGAACCCATAAAGGGATCTGGCCAGTTCAAGAAAGGAACCAAGATCTTATGGTGATACAAGTTGTGTGCCAGTTTGGTAAAAATCAAATCATAAATAAAGCTGCTATTGTGCAGACAAGGTCAAAATAGCTGATTTTGGCCCTTTCAGGGGCCATAACTCTGGAACCCATAATGGGATCTGGCCAGTTCAAGAAAGGAACCGAGATCTTATGGTGATACAAGTTGTGTGCAAGTTTGGTTAAAATAAAATCATAAATGAAACCACTATCGTGCAGACACGAAATTGTTGACGCACGCACGCACGCACGGACGGACTGACGACGGACGACGGACGAAGGGTGATCACAAAAGCTCACCTTGTCACTACGTGACAGGTGAGCTAAAAATCAACAGGGGTCATCTGCTGGTCATGATCAACCTCCCCATTAAGTTCCGTGATCCTAGGCCCAAGTGTTCTCAAAGTATCATCCGGAAAGGGTTTAACTTTTACAGGTCAATGTCACCTTCACCTATGGCCAACTGACCTCAAAATTTGCAGGGTCATCTACTGGTCATGACCAACCTCCCTATCAAGTTTCATGATTCTAAGCCAAGCGTTCTCAAGTCATTGTCTGGAAACAGTTTAAATGTTCTGGGTCATTGTAACCTTGACCTTTGACCTACTGACCTCGAAATCAATAGCGGTCATCTGCTGATCATGATAAACTTCTCCATGGTCTTTTATGACCCTTGGCCTAAGCATTCTTAAGTTATTGTCTAGAAACTGTTTAACTGTTCCTGGCCAATATGACCTTGAACTTAGACCTAATGACCTCAAAATCAATAGGGGTTATCTGCTGGTCATGACCAAACAAACTTTAGTTATCATCCGGAAATCAATTAACTGTTCCCAGTCACTGTGACCTTGACCTTTAACATACTGACCTCAAAATCAATAGGGGTCATCTGCTGGTCATGACCAACCTCCTTTCAACTTTTATGATCCTAGGCCCAAGCCTTCTTGAGTTATCATCCGGAAACAGATTGGTCTACATTTTGACCAACAAACAGACCAACTGACCCACCGACATCTGCAAAACAATATACCCCTCCTTCTTTGAATATAAAAAAAATGAAATAGAAAACATTTACCATCATGGCCAATTTTATTGATGTCTAATGATGACCTTGTTTTCAATGACATAAGCCAGGTCTGTTTTACAGCATGGTTGTCACACAACATGTAGACAAACCTCTCTACTGATGTAGAGAGAGTAGGACTGAACTGAAAGAGAAAGTTGTATCTAAATATCAATAAAGAATATACAAGAGATCACAGAGTGATCTTGGCGCCCACCAATGTGCCATTTTTGAGTGTCCCATATTTCAAGACTTATTGACTAGCTCAAGGTCAAATTTCATTTCCGTACATAACACTGTGCATGTGGTCCAAATTCGAAAGCTGTAGTTTGAGTAATGTGAAAGTAGGTCACTAGATTAATTTCAAGGACAAAGTTCTTTGTACACAAAACTATGCATGTGCATCAAGTTTGAAGGCTGTGGCTTGAGAAAATTGAAAGTAGGTCACTAGGTCAATCTTAAGGTCAAAGTTTAATTTGGTACACAAAACTACGCAAGTGGTCCAAATTTAAAGGCTGTAGCTTGAGAAATGTGTAAGTAGGTCATTAGGTCAGAATTAAGGTCAAATTTCACTTCAGAACACAAATCTATGCATGTGGTCCAAATTTGAAGCCTGTACCTTAAAAAATCTGAAAGTAGGTCACAAGGTCAATGTCAAAGTTTGTTTCGGTACACAATCCTATGCATGTGGTCTAAATTTGAAGCCTGTAGCTACAGAAATGTGAAAGTAGGTCACAAGATAAATCTCAAGGTCAAAGTTCATTTCGGTACACAAAACTATGCAAGTGGTCCAAATTTGAAGGCTGTAGTTACAGAAATGTGAAAGTAGGTCACTAGGTCAAAATCAAAGTCAAATCTTATTTTGAAATATAAAACTAAACATGTGGTCCAAATTTGAAGCGTGTACCTTTAAAAATGTGAAAGTAGGTCACTGGGTCAATTTAAAGGTCAAAGTTTGTTTCGGTACACAAAACTATGCAAGTGGTCCAAATTTGAAGGCTGTACCTTGAGATATGTAAAAGTAGGTCACTAGGTCGAAATCAAGGTCAAATTTTATTTCGGAATACAGAACTATGCATGTGGTCCAAATTTGAAGCTTGTACCTTCAAAAATGTGAAAGTAGGTCACTAGGTCAATGTAAAGGTTAAAGTTTGTTTCGGTATATAAAACCATGCATGTGGTCCAAATTTAAAGGCTGTAGCTTGAGAAATGAAAAAGTAGGTCACTAGGTCAAAATCAAGGTTTAAATCAAATCCAATAAATAGTAATAACAGAAAAGTTCTTATAAAACACTGTTGGTGACAAATAATGGTCGGACATCAAAATATCCTAGAAGTGCACCATGAGCATGTGCTAATGTCAGCTAAAAAGGATTAAGATTTTAAGAGAATTACTGAGATGTACAAAAGATAATGAGGTTGTTAAGCCTGTCAATTTTAAATGAATGGGAAGGACTATCTTGTCTAGATAAAAGTTTTACAAACTAAACTTTCTACTGGTAATTTGTAATTACCTGCTGTATAAACACTTCTCCAGTTTGGCCAATTTTTTCTTCCAGACATTTCCACTGGTCATGTGACAGCTGGAGCAGGCTCTGTACACTACTTCCTGTTAGTGTTACCATAGCAACAGATGTGCTGTCATCAATTATTGCACTAACAAATAAAGAACAATAAGATTAAGTATAGAATATTTATCAAACTGCCTTAATAGACATCATTTATAGTCTATGCAAAACAGTATTTATGCAGTGTATACAACACTGACCTTTCTCAGACTTGCATAGACTTATAAAGAAGTACTTTTTAAGCAGCAGTCTACAATAAACTGATCTGTTTGTTCATATATGGTGAAAGTGAACAACAGACTGTACCTGCCACAGCTGAAGGTAAAACTTTCAATTTGTTCAGTTTTAGACTAAATGACCTCTGACACTTTCCTTGTGATCATGAACTTTGACCTATTAACCTCTAATTCAACAGGGACCATCTACTGTCTACAAGCAATAATTCAATGACGTTTCTTTAGTTACTGGGCAGAAACCATATTCAGTGCCTAAGCCAGACCTTCAACATACTTGCTCTCAAAACACAAGCTGCCCTGTACTGTCTACAGGAAATCATATTATGAACCATATGCTAAAGTATTCTTTAGTTATCAAGCTCAAACTGTCTGCAGCCTCTAGGTCACTGTGACCTTGACCTCTGATCTCTTAAACATTTGCTGACCACAGTCAATAATGGTATGAAGTTTCACTGCTGAAGGCGTAAGCGTAAGTTATTGATGAGAAACCAATGAGAAACTAATAGTTCATCAATAGACTGACTGACCAACTGACAGACATGAGCAGATCAATATGCTCTATCGAAGCATAAAAATGTTATGATGAACCTTCCAAGGACTTGGTCAATCATGTATTAGTAGTCAATATCAGATCATAGATAAAGGAACTGAACTTTCTGATTACATATTTCACACTCACTCCTCTATATTTTTTTAACCCTTAGCCTGCTGGCGGCAAGTGATTCACCCTTTGGGACCAGTGCAGACAAAGATCAGCCTGCACATCTGTGCAGTCTGATCATGGTCTGCTCTGTTCGCCATTCAGTCAGTATCTTTTTAGTAAACTCCTCTTAACTGTTAATGGTATTGTCAAAATTGAAAGATGGACAAGTTCATTATAGAAATTTGGCAGGGTAACGGTTAATAAATACATACATTTAAACACAGCCTCTATAATTTTAGTCTAGATTCTACTTCTGCCATTTGTTGAATGAAAGAATGCAACATTTTTACTAGTCTACTCCCCCCAGTAATACAATCTAAGGCCTCTACGCATACTGCCAGTTCAAAGACTCATTTATGGCTTTGTCTGATGTGATTCCTGTTATGTCAGTTGTTTTCGACAGATCTATTGTCATAGCTTGCTTGATTTGTCAAATATCTCTAAACTGGCAACAACCTACCTTGCCCTGGCTAGGAATTTGTATGCTCCACCACCATTACATGCAGTATTCAAACACGCTGTGTTAATCACTACACTTCCACAGGTCTCACACAAACATTTCAGAGAAACTTTCAGAATCTTTTCAATATCACAGATTGCCTGGAAAACGTGTCCAGTATTTGATGGAACCCACAAATCAACGAGGGACAGTAGTGGTATCTGTTTACTTCTGTCTGCTTGATTTTGGTTCAATATTTGTCTTCCAACAGCCCTGAAATAAAATTTCATAAGCTATGTAGGTCCACTTGTTTCCTTATACTGTGAAATCATTTAATTTCGTGGGCATGAAATTTCATGGTTTTGGACAAAATGGGAACTTCATGGGGATATGAATTAGTGGATTACAACTTTTGAACATAAAGTGAATAGGAAATTTACTTGTTCATTGGGATTAAATTTCGTGGATTGACTCAACCACGAAATCCACAAAAATTAGTCCACCACCAAAAATTAATGATTTCACAGTACCCTTGATAGAAAATATGGTAACATCTGTTTGGTCAAACATTGGTTTCCAAATACAAAATTTTCATGAAAATATTCCGGTAAATTTTGTTAGTCCAACATTAATTTTGTTTCCCAATACCCTTAAAATAAAATATGGTAACCTTTGTACTAGGTCAAAACATCTGATTTCCAACACTCCTAAAATTCAGCATTTTAACATCCAAAACACTGGATTCCCAACACTCCTAAAATGTAGCATTTTAACATCCAAAACATTGGATTCCCAACACTCCTAAAATAAAGCATTTTATCATCCAAAACGTTTGATTCCCAACACTCCTAAAATAAAGAATTTTAACATCCAGAACATTGGATTCCCAAAACTCCTAAAATAAAGCATTTTAACATCCAAAACATTTGATCCCCAACACTCCTAAAATAAAGCATTTTAACATCCAAAACATTTGATTCCCTACACTCCTAAAATAAAAGCATTTTAAAATCCAGAACATTTGATTCCCAACACTCCAAAAATAAAGATTTTAACATCCAGAACATTTGATTCCCAACACTCCTAAAATAAAGCATTTTACCATCCAGAACATTTGATTCCCAACACTCCTAAAATAAAGCATTTTACCATCCAGAACATTTGATTCCCAACACTCCTAAAATAAAGCATTTTAACATCCAGAACATTTGATTCCCAACACTCCTAAAATAAAGCATTTTAACATCCAAAACATTCGATTCCCAACACTACTAAAACAAGAGCTCATCAACACGAAATGCCCCCTTTGAAGCATTCAGTAATTGCACCAGAAACATAAATTATTTGCTCACTGTAAACAAAAGTTCTATTGTTCTGGTTCAATGTGACACTGACCTTTGACCTATTGACCTTAAAATCAACAGTGATCATCTCCTGGTCATGATCAACCTCCCTATAAAGTTTAGTGATCCTAGGTCCAAGCGTTCTCAAGGTATCGTCTGGAAAGGGTTTAACTGTTCCGAAGCAATGTGACCTTGACCTTTAGCCTACAAATCTCAAAATCTATAGGGGTCATCTACAGGTCATGACCAACCTCCCTATCAAGTTTCATGATCCTAGGCCCCAGCATTCTCAAGTTATTGTCTGGAAATGGTTTAAATGTTCCGAGTCACTGTAACCTTGACCTCTGACCTTCTGACCTTAAAATCAATAGGGGTCATCTGCTAGTCATGATGAACCTCACTATCATCTTTCATGACCCTTGGCCCAAGTGTTCTCAAGTTATCGTCCAGAAACTGTTTTAACTGTTCCTGGCTAATCTGACCTTGAACTTTGACCAAATAACCTCAAAATCAATAGAGGTCATCTGCTGGTCAAGATCAATCTCCCTATCAATTTTTCTGATCCTAGGCCCAAGCCTTCTTGAGTTATCGCCCAGAAACCTTTTTACTGTTCCTGGTCAATGTGACCTTGACCTTTGACCTACTGACCTCAAAATCAATAGGGGTCATCTTTTGTCATGACCAACCTCTCTATCAATTTTCATGATCCTAGGCCCAAGCAATCTTGAGTTATCATCCGGAAACAGTTTAACTGGTCCGGGTCACTGTGACCTTGAACTTTAATATACTGACCTCAAAATCAACAGGGGTCATCTGCTGGTCATAATCAACCTCCCTATCAACATTCATGATCCTAGGCCCAAGCATTCTTGATTTATCATCTGGAAACCGTTTAACTGTTCAGGGTCACTGTGACCTTGACCTTTAACATACAAATCTCAAAATCAATAGGGGTCATCTGCAGGTGATGACCAAACCTTCCTATCAACTTACATGATCCTAGGCCCAAACGTTCTTGAGTTACCATCCGGAAACAGATTGGTCTACATACAGACCGACCGACAGACTGACCGACAGACCGACCGACCGACATCTGCAAAACAATATACCCTTCCTTCTTCGAAGGGGGGCATAATAAAGCATTATCTGTATGTTCAGTATCTGATTTTACAACACCCCTGAAATAAAACATGAAAACGTCTGTTTGGTCCAACATTCCCAACACCTCTGATTTTATCAATCAAAAAGCTTTTAAGTCAACTGCCGATGATATAAACCTGTCTGGTTCTCACCTTTCAGCTTCAGTACATAATATCTGGATGCTAGACAATGGAACAAGTCTACAGTAGATATTATTCAGTTGTGACAATTTTCTCTCCAGCCCATAGAACCTGACTCTGTTTCCTGGTATTAGACCTTTCTCACTGAGAATATTGCTGTCATTTAAATACACCTGTAATGATGAAATAACACTTGTTTAAAGTTTATTCATTGCATCACTTAGTTAACAGATATCTCACAATTACTAAATGGAGCCTAAATGGCTGAGGGGGTAAGGTGAATGGTTTGAAATCACTTGCAATGATTCTTCTTTTTAACTCTTGTCATGCTGGAAACGACTAATTCTGCCTTTGCGACCTGAGTGCATATCATGATCAGCCTGCACATCTATGCAGTCTGATCATGGTTACACAGGTTGCCATTCAGTCAGTATCTTTTTGGTAAGCACCCACTTTAGCAGTAAATGGTTCTGTCCAAACTGAAAAGTGGACAAGTTCATTACAGAAATTTAGCAGGGTAAGGGTGAAGTTCAAAAACTTGCTCAAGGTGAAAAATTCATTTCATAAAAGAAAGCCATCAAGGTGGCTTGCTGAAGGCTGGTAATTGCACCACCAAGATGGACTGCAGATTTTGAAACTGGAACAACATGTGGAGTCTTTCACCGATATTAAAGTTAATTATAGCTAATAAGGTCATCTCTGTAGGGAGCCCATTAGACTGTGAGTCTAGGTCTTAACCTTGACCTTTGAGCTAGGGGTCTGCATTTAGCGCACGACACATTGTCTCATCATGGGGAACATAAATGTTGTGCCAAGTAATATTAAAATCCCTTCATGGATGGCAGAGTTATGGACCAGACAGGAAAAAAGCCCTGTTGACCTTTGACCCACAACTGTGACCTTGACCTTTGAGTCAGAGGTCTGGATTTTGTACATGACATGTTGTCTGATCATGGGGAACATTTGTGCCATGTAACATTAAAATCCCTTTAATAATGACAGAGGTATGGACCAGACACAAAACAGACCCTGTTCATGCCATGTTTACATTTGACTGCTGTGACCTTGACCTTTGAGCTAGGGGTCTGAAAGCTGTGCATGACATCATCTTATTATGAAGTACATTTGTGCCAAGTAATACTAAAATCCCTTCATGGATGGAAGAGTTATGGACCGGACAGGAAAAAAGCCCTGTCAACCTTTGACCTCCCATTGTGACCTTGACCTTTGAGCCAGGGGTTCGGGTCTTGGGCAAACAATCAGAAAACATTTGTGCCAAGTGATATTAAAATCCTTTTATGAATGACAGAGTTATGGACCAGATACGAAACAGACCCTGTTCGTGCCATGTTAAAATTTGACTGATGTGTGACCTTGACCTTTGAGCTAGGGGTCTGAAAGTTAAGCATGACATATTGTCTTATTATGAGGTACATTAGTGCCAAGTTATATTAAAATCCCTTCATGGATGGGAGAGTTATGGACCGGACAGGAAAAAAGCCCTGTTGACCTTTGACCTCCAATTGTGACCTTGACCTCTGAGCTAGGGGTCCCGGTCTTGCACATGACATGTCGTCTCATCATGGGGAACATTTGTGCCAAGTAATATTAAAATCCCCTCATGGATGACAGAGTTATGGACCAGACACAAAATTGTGGATGGACGGACAGACGGAATGATCGAAGAGCGCATTAAAAAAAGTTAGTACTTTCTAAATGCAAAAAGGATAAAAAGTGGAAATTACATATATCCCTTCTGTCACCTGAGTATTGTAATGTAAAATTTACCAGAAAGAAAAGAAAAGCTTTTTTCTCAATAAAGTGTTTGGAATTAAAATATGATTAAAAGAACAGGGAAAGTTGTTCTACACATATACAAATAACTCTAACAATTTTAAAGCATTGTACAGTCATGTTTCATGAAGGACAATTATTTCTTTTTGTTTTAGAAAGGAACTACTAGATGTGTGTCCATAGAACACAGGTGCATCCCCCCACCCCCACTCCTGTCACTGTACAATCATGGTTTCATAATTCTAGATGAAATATTTTTAAGATATACTGTAAAAGCATATATTTTCGCTGGGTCAAAATTCCGCGAATTTGAAATTCTGAGTATGTTCGCAAGGTTTCATATTTGCAAAACTGTAAGACAGGTATCATACTTGAATTTGAATTATACTAAGGGTGAATATCTACACTAGGATTAATTTTTTGCGATATTTAGGGCCTCGCGAATATAGCGAAAATTAAGCCCTCGTGAAAATTTCTGCTTTTACAGTATGCAAAAAAACTTTTTGTCACTGAGTGAAGGACCATAACTTCACGCCTTGCTGGGTGAAATCCCAAAGAGAATACCATGTGCACAATTTCACATCCTCTAATGTTTTATGACTCGGGGTCAAGCATGGGAAACGGACTTTTATTTTTACTAAAATATGTCAGATTACATTCTTACCCAAATATCTTCACTCCTGCTGGAATCCTGAAGATGTAGTCTTGTATACATACAGGAACTACCTGCAACAACAATTAAGCACAGCAAAGCTCTTTAAAAAGTAACAAAATTACTGTTGCAGTAGATCATAAACAAGAGCTGTCTGTTTACTGCACACTCGACTATTCTCAGTGCTTGATAGTATAGTACAGTCAAACTTGTGCTAGCGACTACCCGTGAATAGCAACCACCTGTCGACAACGACCGGTCTCTGGTACCCCCGTAAAAAACTACTTATAAAAAGTCTGTGAATAGCGGCCACCTGGCAACCGTGACCAGCGACCGGCCTTATTCATTCCCATGGGTCATATCTGCCCCCAAAAAAAGACCAAGCTGGACCATTCCGGCATAAAAATACTTAAATTCCGCCGAATTTTCACAACTTTCATTTTATAGCAAACATAATAATTACTGCTTGATTGAAAATTTGCAAGTTTGCACCAGCCGAATTAATACATAGAACATAAAGAAAGCAAGAAGCTGTGAAAATACTTTTTATCAGCATGATAATGGCTAACTGAGAAGTGACTCCCCACCCCCCACCCGGAATAAAGACCACCTGTGAACAAAGACCACTTTTGCTTGTTCCGAAGAGTGGTCTTTGTTCACAGGTTTGACTGTATAAGCTACGGGTGAAACTTTAACAATACAATCAGCATATTCTAAGTCGAAAAGAGGCCATAATTTAGTCAAAATGCTTGACAGAGTTGCCTCCTCCATTTTACATGAAAACAATATCTCAATGGACTTTGAAAATATTTGCGGTGGTACAAAAACTTTAACATTTGTGTGACGCTCACACTAACGCCGATGCCGGGACGAGTAGGATAGCTCCCCTATTCTTCGAATAGTCGAGCTAAAAACAACACTTATTTATTTCTAAATAAATAATGATGTTTACACGGTGATTTTGTCTACTTAAAATTAGTCTAAACCTTTGTGGAGCAGAGGAAGGAAAATTTGCATAAGTAAGTCCAGTATTTTACTTTTTAAAGTAATATGTGGTCAAACCCTTTAAATCATTCATCAAATTTTATCCAAACCCCTCAAATAGGTTTTTATCCAAGTAATACAGATGCTTAAAACAGTCAGAAAAGAATTAATTGGCATTTAAAAGTATTTTTTGCAATAAAGAACTATCTTTATTAATGGCTGACTGTGTAATATTAGTCAATGATCTGTACGTTATATATCAGCAAGGTAATTAGTATACTTTCAATGATTGGTAAATTCTGTATAAGTGTACTGGTACACTCATGTAATGTGTGTGAGCGTGTTCTGGTTTAATGTCTTTTTCAACAATTTTTCAGTCATATAAATGACGGTGTCTACTTGTAGCAGTCAGCACAATGCCCAACTTTATAGCGCTGCCTCACTGGAATATCATTCCGTAGACATGTAACATGATTTCCCACCCAGTCACATTATACTGACACTGGGCTGAAGAATCCTGGTACTATCAATTCTTAATACAGAGCGCCAAGCGAGGAAGCTACTAGTACCATTTTTTGTGTCTTTGGTATGATGTACTAATACAAATTAAACACTCACTATTTTTGTTTCTACAGGAATTTGATTGTTTTTTGAAAGTCAACAACTTTTAGCATAAATAACAGCTTATCTAGTATACACTAAAATCATTAATATTTTAGCCACTACATGCGATTTTGGGCCTTCCAGCGAAAATTTGTCATTCTGATCTGTAAAATACAGTCTATACCTAGCTCAATAGTTTTTGTTTCTTGAATTTTGACCCGTTATTAGCAAATATATGGCGATTTTTCATTTCTACCAGTTTCTGAAATTTGAAAAGTCTGACGCTGTTTTGACATTCTGCTGACACCCAGCTGTAACGATCCTTGTTCAATTCTAAGGATGGTAAATTATGACATTATGTCATTAAAATCACATTCTAAGACCCAAAATCGCACACTGTGGCTCATCTGGGGGACTGATTTTCATGCACTTTGTGTGGATTTCATATTGGTTCAGTGAAACCATGATATTAAATCCCAGTAATCCTTTATAGGCAAAGGTCAAAACCCATGAATTCATATCTCTGCAAAACAGCCATTTTAGTAAAACTAAAAACTTTTTGTACCCATGAAATTAAATGATTTAACAGCACCTGAAATGCTAAATGATCAATCATAAAACTCCTGTTTTAAGCTCCTTCTATAACGTACTACACTTTGAGTGCTCAGAGTTCAGAACAAAATACTGCAGCATCTTTAAATTTTGTGGCATAAAATTTCATGACTTTGCCCAAAATGACTATTTCATGAGGACATTAATTTATGGATTTTCACTTATCATAGTAAAATGAATGGGAACTTTGCTTGTTCGTTGAATTTGAATTTCCGCTAAAAATATTAATGATTTCATAGCAGACATAAATTTGCTTCCCTGGTACAACAAGGCTGCCTAGAAGACAGCTATATCCCCTGCCCCTGTTATGGATAGCAAAAGGGTTGATGGTATTGGATGGAAGCATCGACGTTATTAAATATATTTTATAGTCCATTTATGACAACATCAATGAATTTGAAAATCATTGAAGGCGTTTAGGAGATACAGGGCAAACACAAACTGGAAGGCTCAAACCTTTGACCTGGAGTTGTGACCTTGACCTTTGGCCGACATGGCTGACTTATTTGTTCTACATATCAACTTGATGAGGTGATCATTTGACCCGAGTTTCAAGAAATTACTTAAGGAGTTTAGGAGATACACAGTGGACAAAAAATGGAAGGCTCAAACCTTTAACTTTGAATTGTGACCTTGACCTTGATCTGATATGGCTGACTCTTCAGTTTTGCACATAGCCTTGATAAGGTGATCATTTAACCTAAGTTTCATGAAAATCCTTCAAGGGGTTTAAGATATATGAAACAGACAGAAGTGTTACAGATGGATGGACAGACGAAGACAATTCCTATAACCCTCACCACTCATGGCGGGGGATTAATCAAATCCATTTAGGGACTGAGTGAAAGTTCACAAACACTTTAACCTAAAAACCTAAATAAAAAGAGGGATAATTCAAGAAATATTGGTGAAAGATTTATGACCCTTATGCAGTATGATGTGGGTGATGATGAGGAATATCTATTTTAAGTTTGGAGTCCATCAAGTAATTACAGAGATAATTAGAAAGTGCATTAAAACTATAGCCAAGGTGTGTATGCAGATGGATGCTGAGGCCGGGTAGAGTAGAATAGCTCTCCATATACTTCATACAATCAAGCTCAGGGTTTCCTCTGGGTCAATTTCACTTTGCGCCAACAAATTCGCCAATCAGGAAAAGTTTGCGCCAGTGGCTCTCAAGTTGGAGCCAATAGTCTGTGATGGGCGACATACCATTTTCTTTTTCAATCTCTTTTTCATTTGATTCTTTACAGTAACCATGCAATTTGCTCTTGAACCAGTCACATATATCACATTAAATCAAAATAGTTTTTAATCTTCTCAACCATTTTCAAGAACATTTTCTAAACAAAAGTAATTGCTCAATCTATAAAATTATCCCTTTATATAGTTTGCCATTTTTAATTATCTCCCTTTAACGGTCATTTTCACTAAATAGATGTTTTTAAAACATGAATATTTATCCTAATATCACATTGAATCAAAAAAAAGTTTTTAATCTTCTCAACCATTTTCAAGAACATTTTCTAAACAAAAGTAATTGCTCAATCTATAAAATTATCCCTTTATATAGTTTGCCATTTTTAATTATCTCCCTTTAATGGTCATTTTCACTAAATAGATGTTTTTAAAACATGAATATTTATCTCTTTATTCTTTTAACTTTTTATTTCAAATTTAATTTAGGTCATTTATCAAAAACAGTGTTGTTTTATATTATTTTGTAACTTTTGAAAAGCTTTTTAAAATGCTTAAGTTCCATTATATATATAACTAAATTTCTATTTCCTTTCATACATACTAATGTATAGCGAAAATACCACCTACAGGTATTATTAGCACTTTGTTTTGAAGCTCTGGGGTTGAGCTTTTTAAAATTATCCCCCCTGTATCAATGCTTTACGTTGGGCAGGTAAAAGAACTGCTTTAGTTCATTTGTATCTCAAATATTCTCCGACTGAAATTATACGACCGCGACTGAAATTTACGAACGCGTAGATTTATTTAACAACGCTTGTGCAAAATTTATCTATTTACGATCGGAGAATATGTGTATCTTTTGATCGCGCTTTGACGTGTCATTATTTCCGGCATTTTCTCGGTCTCAATTACTTCGGCGAATCGGATTGTCATTCGCGTTTTTTGCATCATAAAAAAGGTGGTGCATTAGACGAAGCACGCAGCTAATATTTCGTTTCATTTGCTTTCGTGTAAGTAGGCGGGGCTAAATTTGGCGAATCAGATTTACTGATAATCGTTCTTGCGTGGAGGAACGCTCTAGTGACTCGGCGAAGTTTTAAATTATGCCCCGAGGTGTAAATCGATATTGACACGTTGTGTATTGTCTTCGTGTAGTGTTAAATATCGGATAATCCGTTATTGCGTCATTGAGAAAGATCAGAAGATCAGATCAACGATTATCTTGTAGGCGCCAATGAAATTCGCCAACTGAAGATTTTTAGCGCCAGAATTTACATTTTGTCGCATTTGGCGCCATTGGCGACCGACAGCGGGAACCCTGAAGCTTATAATTTTTTTTTTCAACATAAATCAAACTGAACAAGGAAACTGACACATGGTACTAGAGTAGGCCATCCTGCTTACTGGGCATTTATTCTAAAAACTTCCATGTCTGATTTCACCATAAAAACAAGAGCTGTCCGTAAGACAGCCAAGCTCGACTATTCGAGATATTGTCACAAAAGCAGGAAATTATTACCCAAAATGTTAAATATCAAAAGAGTTTTAAGTTCGAAAGGGGACATAATTTGACCAAAATGCATATCAGAGTTATGGGACTTGATGCTATTAATTTTATAACCCCCAAGAAACATTTTAAGTTTCAATTCCATATCTGCATTAGTTTTGGAGACTTTAACCAGAATTTTCTAAGTCCAAAAGGGGGCATAATTTGCTCAAAATACATGTTAAGAGTTATGGAACTTGACCCAGTGAGGTTGGTAGACCTAGAAAAAGAATAAATAAGTTTCAAAGCTATATGCTTTTTGGTAATAGCTGTATGTACTTGCATGCAAAACTTTAACCAGGATTTTCTAAGTCCAAAATGGGGCATAATTTGCCCAAAATACATGTCAGAGTTATAGGACTTGATTCTATCAACTAGTTTTATAACCCTGAAGACACATGTGAAGTTTCAATTTAATATCTGCATTAGTTTTGGAGATAGCAACTTGCATGTAAAACTTTAACCAGAATTTTCTAAGTCCAAAAGGGGGCATAATTTGCTCAAAATACATGTTAGAGTTATGGAACTTGGCCCAGTGAGGTTGGTAATTTATCTAGAAAAAGAATAAATAAGTTTCAAAGCTATATACCTTTAAATGATAGCTGTATGTACTTGCATGCAAAAACTTAACCAAGGTGTGACGCCGACGCCAGGGTGAGTAGAATAGCTAGACTATTCTTCGAATAGTCGAGCTAATAAATTAAACTAGGCAGTCTGAAAGACAGCTGAATACCCGCCACTGCTATGGATAGTGAAAGGGTAAACCTTTGACCTTTAGCTGTGACCTTGACCTTGAACTGACATGGCTGACTCATGAACTCTGCACAATGTCTTGATAAGGTGATCATTTGACTCAAGTTTTATGAAAATCCTTCAAGGGGTTTAGGACAAACCTTTGACCATTTAGTTCTGACCTTCACCTTGAGTTGACATAGCTGACTCATGAGTTCTTGATGAGGTGATCATTTGACCCAAGTTTGATGAAAATCCTTCAAGGGGTTTATGAGATACAGAGTGGACACAAAATGGAAGGCTCAAACTTTTGACCCTAAGTTGTGACCTTGACCTTGAGCCAGCATGGCTGACTCATAAGTTCTGCACATCGTTTTGATGAGGTGATTATTTGACCCAAGTTTTATAAAATGCCTTCAAGGGGTTTAGGAGATACACATCGGACACAAAATGGAAGGCTAAAACCTTTGACCTTGAGCCGGCATGGCTGACTCATGGGTTCTGCACATCATCTTGATGAGGTGATCATTTGACCCAAGTTTCATGATTATCCTTCAAGGGGTTTAGGAGATATAGAGCGGACACAAAATGGAAGGCTCAAACCTTTCACCCTAAGCTGTGACCTTGACCTTGAGCTGGCATGGCTGACTCATGGGTTCTGCACATCGTCTTGATGAGGTGATTATTGGACCCAAGTTTTATAAAATTCCTTCAAGGGGTTAAGGAGATACAGAGCGGACACAAAATGGAAGGCTCAAACCTTTGGCCTTGAGTTGTGACCTTGACCTTGAGCCAACAAGGCTGACTCATGGGTTCTGCGCATTGTCTTGATGAGGTGATCATTTGACCCAAGTTTCTTGAAAATTCTTCAAGGGTTTAGGAGATATGGAGCGGACACGAAAAGTGTTACGGACAGACGGAAGGAGACCATTGCTATAACCCCCACCATTTGTGGCGGGGGATTAATTAAAGTGAATTGAAATTCTTTCAAGATCCTTCACAATGTAACTTGCTGATGGATAGTGGCACAGAATGCTCACAGAGGAAAATTTGAAAATTTGATCACCAGATGTTTACATTTCTACTAACTATATGTTTTTTGTTTTTTTTTTTCATTCCAAATAGACTTTTCCCCCAGATTTTAAGCTCAAATTGAGAGTGCTCATTATAAACAGGTGCACATTTCAAATGGGTAATAGTGAAATCCAGTAAAATACAGAAACTACTTCAGTACAATCATCAAATAAAGATTAATGAAATGTGCGACTAAATGCATAAAACAAAACAGAAATGCCCAACTGGAAAACAAATAACTAAGCATTACTAAGGAAGTGAATGCCAATGTCAATTTTACAACTGATATTACAAATTTATTTCCCTGATTAATAACTTCAAACCAAGAGAGGAAGTTATATTTGGGAAAAACATTTTCAACACATTACGTCGGACAAATAAACTTTTCAGTTTTCTGTAAAATATAGGAAGTTATATATGGGAAATACATTTTCAACATATTACGTCGGACAAATAAACTTTTCAGTTTTCTGTAAAATATAAGGTCAGTTATCTTATTCAATTCACTGTTTCTTATTTTAGTTTGTGACTTCTTTTTCTAATTTTATTCACTATATCTTGTTCAATTGAGTGTCTTTCCGAACTTTATTCAATGTCTATTTCTTAATTACATGTATTTTTCATTTGTTTCGCATTATTGTGATATTGCCAAAGTCTAGCTGTTTTTGTTTTTTTAGTTAAAACAAATTTGTGTGTGTGTGGGGGGGGGGGGGGGGGGGCGGAGGAGGAGGAGGAGGGGAATGTTTTTTTGTCTCTTCCTGTTCATTTTGGTATACAAATTTATTGACCATATCAGCATTATAGGATAAATCCCGTCCTCTGGTATTTCCATAAATGGGGGGGGGGGGGGGGGGGGGGGGGGGGGGGGGGCTGGCGAAATTAACCAATATCATTATAAACAATATTAGCGATTATTTTTATCAGAAGATAAGGACTGAAGCCCCCATCACACCAAACTAGTTCTCAAAACGTCCCAACCCATCCTAAAATATTATAAAACGGAATGCGAGCTGGCTAGAATGTTTGTACTTTGGCCGGAAAATATCCATAATGCGATCGTACTTAAACAGTCCTCGATACGTCCATCGCGTCTTTATCCCGTCTAAAGTACGTTTATAGTAAGTTCAGTTCGGAAAAAATGCCCGTTCACCTCATGTGGACACCGTTTGTAGGCAGTCCAAGTCCGTCTGTAGTCAGATTAAAGAAGTTCGTAACTAGTCCTATTTCGTTCTGAGTATGTCGAAATACATTCTAACTAGTTGTTAACCCAACCACCTCGTTCACAGACAGTTTACCCGTTCTGATTACGTCCTCATCTCTCCCTAGTACGTTCAGAACGTAAATTGCAATCACGTTCTGACCCGATGGCTATAAAAAACATCACGTTTCGCCCAGTTCTCATTCTCATTTGTCCCTTCAACCTCTTCCACAGCAATAGGCAAGTATCAATATGACTCCAAAGAAAAGTGAAGCCAAATAGGGTGTAAAGTGTTAAAGCAGTAAAAGACCAATGTCTCACAAAAGCCGATACAGAATCTCCTGAGTCAGCCCCTGAACGTGAAAGTCGAGTGGATGAGCGTCGTAATTTATTTCCTGCACCTTCTGACGAGTCTGTCTCCAAGTCCGAGGATGAAAGAGGACAGAGTCAGAAACTAAAAGGCATAAACTTGGCTGAACCTTGTGCTCAAATCTTGAACAGGATTGACGTTGTAGGAACTGTGAATAAACATACTAAACGTACTAAAAGCATTCGGAGCATATTACGTATTGTAAACTCTTAAAACTATTTTGAAACATATTGCAAACTTAGTATTTTATTTTCATCGTTTTCAGACAGAATAACGAGGATTCAATGCGGTCGAGTTAAGTCTTTCTGTGAACGGGTTAAACGAGCTACAAACGGATCTGGTCGGTGTGCACACGTACTTAAATTGACCCCCGATCGCATTACGTCATACAACGTCTCTAGTACGATCGAAGTACGGCTGTTCAGTTCTTAGTACGCCCATCTCGTTTTAAGTATGTAGTCAGTCCATCTAACCATAGGACTGAATGATTGGCAGAAATTTTTGAGTAGGCTCAAAGTTCTGGAGCACCATTCCCATTCAACCCCATCCGAGCCAGTTCATAAAGTTCTTAGACAGACTTTAGAACGTCATCTACATCTGTTCCGTTGCCACACAGTTTGAGTATGTTCGGCTACATTTTTAGAACGCACTGAAAACGAGCTTGGTGTGATGGGGGTATTAGGGAAGTTCTTACTTTCTCACAGTGAAAATACTTTTTTACGACCTGAGCAACAAAATCTCTGCAAAAATAATTTGTTAACCTTGAAAAATGCGAATAATGTCACACCATCGGTATAAAGCCACGGAAGTGGCAGAGTAGAAATTATATATGACTTTTCTTATTTTGATTGGGGCAGTCTTTTTATGACAAGCCAAACTGCATGCAGCAGTTGTTTCCCTTCAACTTCAGAAATCTCTAAATATAGGAAAGAGAGATCACTGCATAGAAGATTGAAGTAAAGAGCTTTATTATTTATTAGTCTGATTCCTTTATTTCTAAAGCATCAACTTTAAATACTTATACCGCATTGTCGTTAATTAAACATTTAAATTCACAGCGATCGAAAATTGCTTTTATAAAATAAAACATTCACCAGAAACACACTATGTGCAGTAAGACCTCATCATGCCACTTTAAATATAAATCTTTCTTTTGCTGACAAGCTAATATAAATATTTGGAGTTGCTGCGAAAATCTTAAGGTCAGTAGGTAAAGGGCAAACACACTTTATTTTAATTTACACCTAAACTACTACACTAAATACATTAACAAAGTAAAAGGAATTAATTTGTCTGCCTCGTTTTAGTTACTGCATTTTTGCATGCATATCAAAGTCTCTGTTTTACGACATTCTTATTTTCAGCTATTTTCTTATAAACAAAAATCTTCCTTATACTTCCATATAATGTATTATAAATTTTACAACTTTAAATTGGATATCAACAGGAAAATAAACAACATTTAGCATGAAATATATTTTATCAAAACAAAGTTATATATTTGAAATTCTGTTTCAGGATGTTTCATACACCAGATCACTACCACAGTATATCTATGAGACTTTCTGAGGTTTTAGGTGATATTGGAGTTAATGAAAAGCTGCTGCTAAAGAGAAGAAGGTCAGAGGTACTGGAAGAAACCAATAAAGCAATCATATACAGAGCAAGAAAATGTCAAATGACTGCTTATAATTTTGGCAGTTGGCCAGAAGGTACTACAACAACAGGACTTAGATCAGACACTGACCATCTTTTAACTCTTGATTATATAAATGTGATACAGGACTGGTCAGAATGGACTCTAGGTAAGTATAACTTCCTGATGATCCAAAATGAAACATCACCTCCTGGATATTGTCTTCTACAGAGGCTTAGAGATGATACTCCACTTCCTTATACACATGAACATAATCATTTTGTCAAGGACACTAGTGGACGGATATTGCTCAAGAATACAATTCTTGATACCATTGTGGAAGGAATAGAGCAGAGACAAGGACCATCAATAGCAACAACACAACAGCCTGGTATGCTAGATAGAGACATAGTATCAGCATTTCCTTGTACATCATGGCCACAATCAGCTAAAGCTTGCCTAGGTCATTTAGATGTAAACAATTGGCCTACAGCTAATATGTACAGATATATAAAAACTACAAAGTGTTTTGTTGTTGGTGTTGGCAACAAAGTCAGTGAAAATGCAGATTTTGAATGGAGACTTTCTACCTCATTAGCTGAAAGGTGCTTGATGTTCAGTTTGAACATTACTCAAATAAGATGTTACATTTTAATGAAAATGATTATAAAAACCTACATTAATCTTGACAATGAAAGTTTCATTTCCAGTTTCATGTGTAAAACTGTTTTGTTTCACTGTATAGAAAGTAAACCATTATATATATGGAAGGAATGTAACATTTTAAGTTGTTTAACATACTGCATACTTACACTGAACAGATGTATATCATGTAGAAACTGTCCACATTTCTTTGATCGTGAAAACAACTTGATGGCAGGAAAGTTTTCAGATAAAGTAAAACAAGAGTTACTTCAAACAACAGCGAACCTGTTACCATGTGATGGAATGTCACTTCTTGGAATTCAGTTTGATAATGTTGGTGAAAGACTTCAGATCAAGCTGAACATAATGAATGGAGTACATCATAACATTCCAAGCCCAGATGAATACACTAGACATACTTCAGCTCAGTTATTACGACAAACAGCTAGATTTATTTTAGACATGCATAATGTTGTTATTCATGAGACCAAAGATGAAAGTTTAGTTATGAAATTGAGAATTCTGTTACAGATAGTACAACATTTAACTAGATACTACAGGGATGGTGATATGTTAGTTAAGGTATCAAGCAGACTTCTAGCACCTATATATTGCAGCTCTATAGGGTCCCTGATAGCCTCTCATAACATTCAAATAAACAACACAGTTTCTCCTCAAGCACTAGCCTGGCTTGAAACAGGATTTGACTCGGATGTTGCTTCAAGCAGACTTAAACTTGCTTCTATATTGTATTGTACAGGGCAAATGGAAAGTGCAGCATTTATTCTTAATGATGTAGATCAACGATACAATATAGAAGTTACTCAGCCTCAATGTAGCTGTTACGATTTCCCTATAACACACAAAATAGGATTTGAGCAGATTTCCAGTCAATATGGTGAAGAAGCAGTTAAGTACATGGTTGCATATTGTGTAAGATTTAGTAGAGAAGAAATAAAATGTGTACCACATGAACTTCAGTATGAGATGTTCAGATCAACACAAGAGGACATTCAACACAGAGATATATCTGATAATATCTGGATGGACTGTGCTGTGGTAGACTCACTTCCATACCTTTATTTTCTACAATACAAGACTTTAGGCAACCTAAACAGGCCCGAGGAACAGCAACAAGCACTGAACAAACTGGTATGGGTGACTGAAACAGAGGACAACCTTGGACACAGAGAAACGGCACTGAATCTACTTGGACAGTGCATGGAACAGGAGAACAGACTAGATGACGCTCTACAGTGTTACATGTTATCCCTACGTGAAAGGGAAACAAATAATGCAGCAAAAATTCATATCTGCAGATGTTTGGCTAACATACGATTATAAAGACTCTGCCACAAAATATCAAAGTCAGTGAAACATCTTGGGGGGGGGGGGGGGGGTGTTCATGCAGAAGGTATATTCTCCGACACACTGTGTATGTTGCAACAATTTGTAATTTTTATTTCATTATTTGATTGTTAAAACCCTTATTGGGGAGTCAGGGGGCTCTCCCATTGGAAATTTTGAAATACAGGCATGAAATGGTGGCCTCTGGTGCATTTTTAGGTCCAAAGTTTTGACGTAATGGAGGGGTTAGTACCCTCCTTATGGAGGGGGGAGGGGGTGGGGAGGGGGACTTTAATGGGGGAAAGTTGTGACAGGAAAGGCCGTACCGGCGACAGTAACCATCAAAACAAATCAACACCCTTTACAATATTTACAAATTTATTTACAAAAGATGATTATTAACAATGAATAGATATGAAAAGAAAAAAAAACTGATTATAAGAAAGAAAAAAAAGAAAGTTCAGTATCTCTAGATACAAAAGTTCTTAAATTCCATTCTAATCTGACGTGACACAGTTCTTTAATTCAATTGTGAACTTTAAGTAGCACAAACAATATATGACAACATATCTTCTAGTCCAGTCCCTTTAAACCGTGAATACGTTGATTCCGTGTTGGCTCCCTATGGTGGTAGGTGATTGCATCCCTGAACTGACTTCAGAGGATAACAAAAATCATCGTCTTTGCGGTTTACGGCACAACCATGGGACGAAAGCTCTGCGCTGGGAATATCACATCCAGGCGAGTGAAGACAAGTGAACCTCGGGCATTGTACTTCCGGGTTATGACATCACCAGGAAAAATCGTCTGGTGGAAGAAGCTAAAATATATAACATATGGTAAGCACCATAGCAAAACAAAAAGTCAGGGCATAAAACTGCTCCTTTGGGTACACCATACCTCCGTAGGCTCCCATAAATAATACGTGCTACTTATACAAAACATATGTGCTACAAAGTTCAAACGTCACATGATTAAAATACGTCACATATTACTTCCATATTACAAAGATTACTTACTTAAAAGACTAAAGTTAAAGTATGAAATGATATGAAAAGTATATGATGAAACATTATAGATACGGACATGATAAACTGCAGCCATTATTTACAACTACAAATTAACAAAATTCAATGTAAATCAAACGTTATATGAGAGTTGGCATCCATATAATATCTAATGCCATACACTACAACGGACATTAATTAGATGTGCTATAGACTGGCACACAATTACAAATTACAATAATATATTACAAACATGGCACTAGACTTGCCATATAGATTTATACATAACAATACAATGCAGTAATGGCGTTCCATAATTAACAAAATGTTTGACATAAGTTTTTGAAACAGTGCTTTACAATTATCACGATACAAATTTCAGTATAAATTTAACATCTTATATAAACGAAACGTTTAGACTCCTCTTTCTAAATAATTTACAAAAATCTGAAAAATTTAATAAATTATCCTGACATACCGAAACTAGCTAAAATCATGTGCCGAAAAGTAAATGTTACAGAATTCTGTAGAATGAACAAAAATTTACCAAATAAAAATCGTAATGCAAAAATCATACAAAAATCTAACAAATAAATTTCTTACCTCGATCGAGCATAAATTTCTAGCAAGAAAATTTAATCAGACATAGATTCGTCTATAAAGTCGTAAGGTGGTGTGCGCAAGGCATATCTAATCCAGTCTATTTAAAGGATAATGTCCCGCCAAATACTAAATTTCATGGGATTCACGGCCTATGCCGTGGACTCCGACTATTTGTGTTTCCACGGGATTCACGATATAGCCGGGGAATCTAACTACATTGGCGCGAATTTAAATTGACAATTTGAGGCCCATTATAGTGGTTTTGGGGATAAAAACATAAATTACTGAAGTTTATAAAATATCAACTTTCTTATTACTGAACAGAATTTAATGAAACTTACATGGACATTTAAGTTATGAAATACAGAAAAACATGAGAGGTATTTCATGCGTGAAATCTGACATTTACCTCAATAACTCAAAAAATTTACAAAAAGATGATGCAATACCTGCATTTACACTACAGATAAAATAAGGCCCGTATGTCAATTTGTGACAAAAGTAATGAAATATAGGTATGGATTGGTGGCCTCTGGTATGTTTCTTGGTTTTAATTTTGAGAAAATATTATTATCATTCCTTTGCCAAAACAACAGGGTACTTCTCAGCAAACTTCGGAGGGGGGGGTGAGTGCTTGAGGCTTAAGGGCATGGAATTGTATTTTAAATAAATTTAAAGGGCTTTATAAATCAAACAAACAGTCTGCTGCAAGATTCTAATAGAGATATACACTGTTTTGTTTTGCATCTGACAATTCGAGTTTAAATTTAAAATACATCTTCTCTGAATGAACAAAATAAATCAGAAACACCGCGAAAATGTGTGACAAACAAATAATAGGCAATCAAAACTTGTGTTTTTTTATAAAATGAAAATTTATAACTTATTTTCTATGACCAGAGTTAATTTTTACCATTGATTACTGCCTATTGATCACAGTTTTTCATTGGAATTTGCCAATATGATTTAACAAGAGTGCCAGAATGTCACAATATACGCCCGTCACAGCAAATATTTTTTTTTTTAGAAATTATTGTAATTCTTTTATTTTTCAAAGTCCACAAAAAAAATCCTTACCAGGTACAGATACCTTAAAATACACCGAAAATTTGAAAGTTATGTTGTACCACAGAAAAGTGGTCTTGGTTTTTCCCTACGGTCAATTATAAAAAAGCTACAATGTAAGTTATTTATAGTAACAGCTAAGGGAAGTTAATCTTTAAAGAGAAAAAAAAAAATTAAAAAAAAAAAGTCCACACAAAAATCCAAAAATCCTTACCAGGTAGAGATAGCTCAAAATACACTTCAGAATTGGATGTAACATGCATGTTGTACTACAGAAAAGTGGTCTCGAATTTTCCCTACGACATGTAATGAAAAAGTTACAATATAAGCTATTTATAGTAACAGCAAAGGGAAGAAATTCAAAAGAAGGGACCAGTGCATGACACTCCGTCTCATGATGGTGTACAATTGTGCCAAGTTACATCAAAATCCCTCCATGCATGAAGAAGAAATGCTCCGGACAAAGTCATTCTTGTATCTGACCTTTGGCCTCTAAGTGTGACCTTGACCTTAGACCTAGGGACCTGGTTCTTGCGAATGACACTCCGTCTCATGCTTGTGAACATTTGTGCCAAGTTGTATCAAAATCCCTCCATGCATGAAGAAGAAATGCTCCGGACAAAGTTTTCATTCTTGTATCCTTGACCTCTAAGTGTGACCTGGACCTTACCCTTAGGGACCTGGTTCTTGCGCATGACACTCCGTCTCATGATGGTGAACAATTGTGCCAAGCTACATCAAAGTCCTTTCATGCATGAAGAAGATATGCTCCGGACAAAGTTTTCATTCTTGTATCCTTTGACCTCTAAGTGTGACCTTGACCTTAGACCTAGGGACCTGGTTCTTGCGCACGACACTCCCTCACATTATGGTGAACAACTGTGCCAAGCTACATCAAAATCCTTCCATGCATGAAGAAGATATGCTCCGGACAAAGTCATTCTTGAATTTTTTATTTTTGTATCATTTGGCCTCTAAGTGTGACCTTGACCTTAGACCTAGGGATCTGTTTTTGCGCATGACACTCCGTCTCATGATGATGAACAATTGTGCCAACTTCCATCAAAATCCCTCCATGCATGAAGAAGATATGCTCAGGACAAAGTCATTCTTGAATTTGACCTTTGACCTCTAAGTGTGACCTTGACCGTAGACCTAGGGGCCTGGTTCTTGCACACGACACTCCATCTCATGATGGTGAACAACTGTACCAAGTTTCATCAAAATCCCTCCATGCATGTAGAAGATATGCTCCGGACAAGGTCTGTGGACGCCGCCCACCCGCCCGCCCGCCAGGGGCGTTCCCATAATACATCCCGTTTTTCAAACTGGCGTATAAAAATCTAAACCAAAAATATAATATCAACCCGTGCTTGTTTTCAAGAAAAATTAAAAAAATATTCACTCCACCCTCAAAAGTATTTTTTCATTACCCCACCCACCTAAAAATTATGAACATTTTGTTTTCTTACAAAACAAATTGCACAATGTTATAATCAGTTTCATAACTATTTTTCTTACTCACATGCGGAATATGCTCCTTTAAGGTTGCATGCCTCTAGGTCAAATACATTTTGAGAAACGTGCTACACAAGCTTTCATATGCCATTTACATATATATTTGATCACGTCAAGGGACATAAATCTGTTTTTTACTGAGTGAAACCTCAAATAAAAGCACTGGTACTTTTGAGGTATATGCGACACAAATGTTTAGACCCTTTATGTACAATTTGACTGTCAAGGGCCATAACTCTTGACTTCTAAGTGAAATGCGAGATGGGGCACAAAAAAGTATAACAACATCTTTAGGAAGTCACATTTGAACTTGAAGGAGATAGATCTACGTTAAGATTTTCTGGAATTATATTTGATTTGGAGTCGGCTACAACATTACTGGACCAAATAGTTTACTTTCAAATTGGCTGTCCACAATGTATTCGATTCGAGCACTTCCTATGACTACTCATCCAATAAAACACCATCACTTTTAAATGTAAAATATGGATGCACGACCTATATTGTCAGTAAATACGATATTTTTGCGCGAGTGCGCTGCATATCCGACAATTATGCACTTTCGGTGGCGAATTATGAACTTTACAGTGGTTATCGCTTGCTGCACGATTGGGCTGTGCACAAAATATTGTGATGAACCTTTAATACTGGTCGCTGACTCAAACAAGATCTTTATATAGAAAAGCCGTATTATAATATTTATTAACCAAACTTCGTCTATTTCTACGGAGGATTTTGAAAGTCAGAAGTGTGCGCCGTTTCAAAGCGTAAATTATACGTATCTTTCGTACATGTTGGAAATCAGCAAGTCATAAAACCGGAGTATAGGCATCTATTAAAATCAGTAAAGTTGGAACAGTATTGCTCTTCTTTCTAGTGATAAGTGGGTACGGACCCACTTAAGTAGCCTAAGCATTTATCTGCTACCCTCAGCATACCTACACTAATATTACAGAAGCTTTACAGAACCATTAAGGATGCCTGAATTTTGGGTGTTCTGTAATTTTGTGATCAAGTCTTTGTCTGTCTGGGTAAAACATCACCTCTATGAGCTCGCAGGATCATTACAGATACTAGAATATAGTATTCTGTAATTATTGTGATCAAATATTAGTCTGTCTTGAGAACAGATCAACTGTACAAGTCCAGCAGTCGTTGACACGTTTCCACAGATACGCACATTAACCAAGTTGAAACATAGCTGAACCGTAACAATATTGGTATAAAATAGAGGAAAATTGGGCGAGTTAAATAAATCAGCATTACACTAAATAAAACACTATAAAAAACACTACAGTCGAATCTCGTTGGCTCGAATTTGAAGGGTCCGTGAAAACAAGTTTGAGAGATCGGTTGTTCGAGCCATCAGTATGGTGGCCATCTTTGATTATATACGGAGCTATTGTAAAGTACGTACATGTCGTGTATGACATAGTTGACCCATATCTAATCTGGAAATGTATTATAAAGTTTCAACAAAAAATAATTTAAATATCATTTTTATTAATTAGTTTTATAATGTATATTAATACTTTCATCTAAAAACAAATATTTGATTATAAAACAAATAGTTAAGCACATTTAACTTCAAAGCACATTAAATTTTGACGTCGGAGTCTAAAACCATGAATGTTCAGAAAAATCAAACACGCATGTACAGAATGTCTAATTTTCTTTTAATTCCTTGTTTTCCGGTAGCTGACTCTGCTTTGTTTTTGTTGCCGGGTCCTTCACTGTGTTGTCTGACTTGCATATTTCAACTGTGGAAATGTGAAACGTGTAAGCAGTCAACCCTATTTAAAGTAAAATACAGACATTCTTTGCTCAGATTTTGTTTGAAACATACAATTCATTAATTAAAACATTAAAATGGATGAAAATCTAATTAAATTTGTTTGACCTGTCATGTATTAATTTCACAACATGCTAAAACTACACGCACCGAATAAAGCTGTTTTGTTTTGGGTTTAATGCCGTTTTTTAACAGTATTTCAGTTATGTAACGGCGGGCAGTTAACCTAACCAGTGTTCCTGGATTCTGTACCAGTACAAACCTGTTCTCCGCAAGTAACTGCCAACTTCCCCACATGAAATATCAGAGGTGGAGGACGAATGATTTCAGACACCATGTCATTTATCAAATCGTCACGGAGAACATACGCCCCGCCCGAGGATCGAACTCGCGACCCATAGACCAACGCTCTCCCTACTGAGCTAAGTGGGCGGGCCGAATAAGGCTGTAACAATAACAATAATAGAGGTGCGAACTGTTTGCATTATGAAAAGATTTTTGGCACACAATTGTCTGTTCGACCCATCAGGTGTGATTTACATCATAATTTAGCTCAAGGGACCAGACAAGGAGTTCAAGAGTTCCAGTTATTGGTGTTCTAGCCATACGGAGTCGAACAATATGTATACAATATATAAGCAATGCTAGTCCTGGCCATAATAATTTAATAGCCACTTTTTTTTTCAGGGAAAAAATTAATAGACAAATTTGGCGTGTGAGTTATTCGCGTGCTCTTTCGCATTTCAATAAAAAACATAAAACAGGGTTTTTATAGCTATTTAATCCTTTTTTGTTCATGGACCACTGAAACACACTTTATTTTTCAATTATCATTATTCATGTTTATCATATCAGGCTTTGAATAATCAAACATTTATGCATCTTCAGCTCAGTCATAAAACAGTTTGTATTTATTAAACAAACAGGAATAATGTTTTTTGTTTTTTTGTTTTTTGTTTGTTTTTTTTTTTTTGTCATTCGAAAAGAATTCATTGCAAGTTTCTTCTAGTGCAAATCTGAATACATTTTCAATAAATGTCCTTATACATTCATCATATCACTACTGAACATACCGTTGATACTTGTGTAAAATGCGCAGATTTATGACCAACCCGGGACTAACCCTTTGTTGTGAATGTATAGTGTTCACAGGTATAGACGATTTTCCAACTTCAAAATAAGTTCATTTGCAATTTTCGCTATTTCGATAAAGGAAAACAACTCTAAGTGCTTACTGTCTACGCTAAAATCTAAGATTGCATGCCGTTACATACCGTAAAAGAACGAGTGGTTTTTTTGTTTTGTTATTTTTTCATAAACAATTTTAATTTCATATAAATTTAACATTATTTTAATGGAAGATATATAATAAAAAAATCATAAATATTATGATACTAATTAAAGATCGAGTGTTATCTCCAACCGAGATCAAACTGTGAGCAACAAAACTGACACAAGGTGTCATGCTAATTGCCGATAATTACTTATACCATTTAATAAACAGCAGACTGTGTTCAATTAAGCGTGTCAAAGTCACCGTTTAGACGTGTAATTATGCCTCTGAGCAATTACCTTTCCTGCTACCGACTTCGCACCTTTTTGTCGATAAAACTATGTACCCCCCGGTATGTTCCAGCTGTTTATGGACAATTTTTTGCAATATTTTTTTGTACATTTTTATTAATTAATCGCCATTTTTCTATCGCCAAAAATTGCGTTTTAATTGATTTTTGAATAAAATAATCGCCATTTGGCGATAATGTCGACTGGCAGCGCGAGCAGTGTATAAGAAATAAGATTGGGACTAGATGATGAGTTCGAGCGAACGGGGGTATTCGAGCGATCCGGGTTCAAGCCAGTAACAGTCAACTGTAATTAGACCCAGTCATAGCCTTTACTGAGACAGATAGATGGAATATTAGGCATACCTATATCTTTAGAGAAAGAGTTAGGACCAAATCCTGGTTTCACTAATGTTCTGCTTATAATCCAACCTTCAAAGCTCACAAACTTATCTGTTAACCTGGAAAACAAAATATTCTTAAAAGGTTATTTGTCAGATGAGTATATCTTTCCATGGAATAAATCATTCAAAAAAATACAACTTGAGGCATGACGAACACAACCCCCATAATACGGCCTTGTCACAGAAGTATGGCAAATTTAAAGTTGGAAAGGGGCCATAACTACATAAAAAATTGGTGGTTTGTAGCCAAAGTCGAACTTTACCTGTATTTTATGATTGTTAAACCTGTGTACCAAAAATTATTTAAATCTGTCAAGCCTTTCATGAGTTACTGTCCAAAAACCATGAAAACCAACGGACATACCCATAAACTTAGTTTTGTCGGGCATAAAAAGATTATATCTAAATTCAAACAATAAGCACTCTCCATGAAACTAAACCATTAAAAAATCTAAATTTTCATGCTTATAAATTTGGTTGTCCAATCAAGACAGACATTTTAAGGTACTCCCGCAAATTGAAATTAGAAATTTATGTGAAAAATCAGGATCCTCGAAATGGCTTTCGAAATGCAAGGACATAAAATATATATCATAAAAGTTCAAAAGATATATCTGTAGGCAAACTTGTGAGCATGAAAACTATGCTGAACCCTATTTCCACAGTGCTTTGGAAGAAAATGAGTGAACATTTTTGGTGCAAAATTTTGGTATCGTATGCAACCTAAATTGCTATAAAAAATTTATTTTTAAATCAAAGAAATGCCAAAATAGTGCATACGAGCGTTACTTTTTCAAGAAAATGTCGTTAAGGTGGAATGCGCCCCAAATTTTTTTGCCGAATATTGTCATGAAATTTATACTGTATAAAATTCAAGATATATGCGATTGAGCTCCGGTATTACTTTTACGCCATATTGTTCATGATTTTTGCTATTGTGTCACAAACATGGCCCCTGACGTCACTTTTCGTGCAACGCCCAGTTCCGAGTGTTTTCGGCATTTTTCCTTTCCCGCGCTCTGAATGTCATATAAATGAAAAATACAAAATAATTATCATTTTGCAAACAGAAAATGCTACTCAGTTGTATAAAATTCAGTGAAATGAAATTGACGCTTAGGACGTCAGTGACGATTTTGTGGCGTCAGAACGGAAAAATTCATATCAAGTTTTGCTAAAAATTTTGCCTTAAAATTCAGTTTATTAAAAATCGGCTCGATAAAAAAACGTGTGATTTTGGTATGTTGTTTCGCAATGTGTGTACGTCTAGTAGACACATAAATACTTAGGGGTCACCAACTTTAATTTTTCGCAATATAACATAACTTTACCCTCACCCCCACATGGTTTGTGGCTATTTGACGTTAGAGTAAAAAAGAATGTGTTTCAATTTACACAGCTCACGTTCGTGTTAAAAACGAGATGTCTTTATTATAAGAAATTTTTTACGATATATTCGATCTCAAATTCAGATGCCATGTACTAGTGAAAGGAAACACCTTTGACAAAATGTATATCTTGTACAATTGTCCGTAAGTATTTGACCTGACAGTCATCAATCTTCGCTAATATGTTCGGACGTTTTCGTTACTTTACGCAATATTGTATCCTGAAAAGATCTATAACTACACAAATATTCTCTCACTTCCACGCACGTTACAATGGGTACTGAATTACCGCAGACCATTTTTTAAATTCAATATAGTGAAGTGTTACCGTATTTGCTTTTATTCTTACAATGTCTTTTGCGACGATTTTCACGAATTCTAATTGTTTTCTCTTGTAGTATCTATTTTCGGAAGTAATTTGTCTTTTTTATCTACGATACCTTTAAAGATTTTATTCGACACTTACCACAAAATATCTTGAATACAAGTATATTTCTTTCAATAAATAAACCATAAAAAATGAATAGGCAAGTGTATTAATTTTCCGTCCTGTAAATTTTGGAGATAAAATTTGAAAAAAAGATGTTAGACTGAGGCTGCGAGATTGATGACAGATCCAACTTAAAACGTAAGATTTAATGTCTTCCCTCGACAGGATTTGTTAAAATTTCTGTATTTTCTTTAACAATTGTATGCTTTCTATAATATTTATTTTGACAAAAAGTACATGAATTCTACTTTTGAATTAGTAAGTTTTTGTCGTATATTGACTTTGATAATGGCGTTTAATATATGTATACTTTAATCTAGCCGCGATGTCACACGTGTCAAAAAATGCAAAAAATAAAATTACGAAGTTGTTAGGTGCCGAAATATTTAAAGAAATATGTATTTGTTTACAAAACAGCGACTACAGTCTGAAAGTACATACAATTGTCTGCAAATTGATATGCATTAGTGTTACGTTGAATATGAATTAAATTTAACACATGAAAATTGCAAAATCTAGCCGAGATGTCACAGCCGTGAAATTAATGTAACGTCGACGTTACGTTTGAAAACTAAATAATGTATATGTATTACAATTGTATCTGAACACCGCAATATAATTCACTGTCTGATAAATAATTACATTGAATAAATATTATATAGTACATCTATATCAAATATTTCCTTTAATATCGAAACAACATGATTTATGAAAACTGTAGTCCAACCACCCCAAGTAATCCCTTTAACGTCTAAATGGCTAAAAACGACAATAACGTCAGTTACGCCAATAATGAGCGTAACGTCTTGTATTATTCATCTGTTTATATAAAAGTATCTGGAGTGAATATGTACTGCTTGACATTAAATATAACTTGCTCTTGCTTTTCGTTTCTGTAAGATCATGTTCGTATCATCTCAATAGCGGTTATTGAAACACTTGATATTTAAGATATCTGCACACGTTTGGATAGTTATTGTAAACATCTTAAATAACTTGAAATAGTTACATGAGTGTTGATTTTATCTGTATATTTTGTACATGTTTGTAAAACTGTATTGAATTTGTTCATTGTACATGCATATCTTTATCATATATGTTGTAAATATGTTCTGCTCTCCCTCGAGGAGGAAATAAAAGTATCTATCTATTCCTACTGATGGTTTCAAAATGCAAATTCGAAGCTTTAAGAATAGATGTCTTTTCTGTTACTAATCTTCTCAGTCTAATGTAAAATGCTAACTTAGCTTTCTAAAAAAGCTAGTATGCGGTCAGTTGATGATTTGATTTCGTGAAAATAGGTACTTAAACATGTTTTAAACATTTAGAAATTTCGTTGATATGTAATTTTATGATCGAGGGTTTGCCTGATTTTACCAGAAATATTTATCGACGCATGTCGGACTGTTGCTCCATCTCACATGTATAATCGGCACGAAAACAATATTTATATATTTATATAATACCAGATTCTATATCTGATATGAAATTAATATTTTTTACACGGATTAATTTATTGTGAATCATGAAACAAATTCTACCAATTTAGACATCAATCTCCACATCTCATTCGTGCGAGATTACGTGTCGAGTGAAGAATCTGTTCTACAAGCATAATGCTGAGCAGTTGGTATTATTTTTTATATCCTTGGTAAACGACTAGCGATCAAAGTCCCGACCTTCCGCACGAGCGAGACAAAGCGACGAAAGTGACAGTGAGGCCATAGTAAGGCAGAGTAGCTAGTCCAGGGAACAGACTTTATTCTTTAAAAAAAGATCTTCAGGTGACTATTATTGCAGCTGGTCAGACGCAGAGAATTTATTCTTGAGACAGTGTCTTTTTATTACAATCAAGCACAACTGCTGGTCCGATGCAAATAATTTATTTCTTAGCGGGAACCTTCTGATCAAGTGCAGTTACAAGCTCTTAATAATGAATACTAGAAAATATTTCATAAAACCCTCAATAATTGCGGCGTTCAGATTTAAGAAGTACGGAAAACGTAAAAGGCATATCTGTTTCTCCGGATGCTCTGGATATAGATATAGAAATGTAGTTTCGTGTTCAAAATCTAAACACTTGAATTTGAAAAATTATAAGTCATATCTAGGAATCAACACACATAATGCATGTTGATTAACCAATTATCAAAAGTAATAATAATTTCGATAATGCGAAATGTCGTTTACATAATTTACACCCTTTATCAAATAGCTCATTAAGATATTTCATATCTACAATTCTTCTTTTCGGAACAGGTCCGTGATCACCTGAATGTTATTACATGTTTTAAAAATTTCGACTTTTTCTTTAACACTTTCTTAGCAAATCTCACCAAATGTCTCTCAATACTTTCATGTCGATTCATTTCATCAATTCATTCCGAAATTACCGTTAATACATGCAGCTTCGCATATTCTTTAGATTATTTTGTTAAAAAATGACGATTAAACGTGTCATTTCTTCATGGGGTAGGGGTAAAATATCGTCAAATATTGAAAAATTAAAGTCGGTGACCCCTAAGTATTTATGTGTCTACTAGACGTACACACACTGTGAAACAACATACCGAAATTTTACGTTTTTTTATCGAGTCGATTTTTTATAAACTGGATTTTAAGGCAAAATTTGTAACAAAACTTGATGTGAGTTTTTCCGTTCTGACGTCACAATATCGTCTCTGACGTCCTATGCGTAAATCCTAATTCATTGAATTTTATACCATTAAGTAGCATTTTCTGAATGCAAACTGACAATTATTTTGTATTTTTCATTGATATGACATTCAGAGCGCAGGAAAGGAAAAATGCCGAAAGCACCCGGAACTGGGCGTTGCACGAAAAGTGACGTCAGGGGCCATGTTTGTGACACAATAGCAAAAATCACGAACAATATGGCGATAAAGTAAAACCAGAGCTCAATCGCATATATCTTGAATTTTATACAGTATAAATTTCAAGACGAAATTCGGCAAAAAAATTTGGGGCGCATTCCACCTTAAATAGTCTAATGCGCAAAACACGTGCACCGTTTTTCTAAAATATTTCATCGCCATGTTTATTTTAAGGAATAAAATATATGATTGTTCTTTTACCTCAGATTTCCTTACTGAAATATGTATGTCTCCTTATTCATGGTTAGAGATATCCATTTAGTATAGTTTTTCACTGTCTGATCTCCTTAATCTGTTACTGATCCTTCACATTTAAAGAATAAACGCAATGTGTAATGATAGTGTTTCGCTTTACACACCTCTCTTAGACAAGAAAGCCGTTTCACTTAAAATTTGTAAGCATCCGCTGGCAAAACATTAATGAGAGATCGGAACTTTTTCTAAAATAAAGTTGAATTTTCAGTCATTTTCAAAACAAATCCCCAAAATAAACCATTTTAGAACTTTTTCGGGAAATATACATTTCAGCCGAACAACGCATTTCAAGATGACACAAAACTGATTTCTCTTCGTAAACAATGTCAAAGTTCACCTGAGGAACATTGCTGAAAAAGTAAAAGTGCTTACTTGTTTCAGTTTTACGCCCTGTAGAAAACAATCAACTTTCAACTTTAAATGAATATAATGTTCTATAATTATTCCAATATAAACAACCGTCCGATCTTTTCTGTGAGAAATAAAACGAAGCAAATTTAACTATTTGTTTACACTTCAACCATGTGAAATTAAAGGCATGTACTATCACGAGACTCCCGTGCATTTTGAACCTCGTGGTGAATAAACTGAATTTACTTTAAAGTATGGTGTCTCAGTTGAGCCAGTTATTTGTTAATTTCAGAGAAGCGTTTATGAAATTATGCATACGTACAAATATTTACTAGTCAACTTTATATTAACGACGACAGAAGACAAGTGTGCACTCGGCAAATAGCAAGTCTATTATTTTCAGGTCTATACTGAACAATGATCCCAATGTTCGTAATTTTCAGATAAAGAACTCGTTATCCTTTGTTTCATAGACAGTCTTAGTACTGGACTGCTGCTTCCGCTGTCAACACCGCAGTAATCACTAATATAAAGTCAGTGTGAAATTCAATACACATTTAGTATCGGTTTAAATCTATAAAAGTGTGCAAAAATATCATTGTTAAACGAAGAACCAAGATACAGAAAAGTTACTTTTGAGATATTGCTGATTTTAATTATCATGTTTTCGTGTGAGAAGTTCAATTGATTGCATTTTGTAAAATGTTTCATAGTTATCTACAATTGTATACAAATTCTATTACCTACTAACATATTTGGCTGTACATTTTTTCTGCGATTTATTCTCACTGTGTTTTTGAAAAACATGCTGCATAAATTCTCATATTGTATAAAAAGTCGATAAATCAAAATTGGTTAGTTTGCGACGCATGAAACATCTAATAAGGAATCATTATACACATCGAACTTGTCCCGGACCGGTATGCGGAAATACTGTTGCCAAATGTTTCAAGATTGTTTAAAAGATATTTGCATATATCGTGATAAAGCAAATATTTCGATTGTTTTTATAATTTATAAATATAAAATCACGTATATGTGAGAAAGTTACGTTAAGTAATTTCGGTAGTTAAAGCAGAAAGTGCCGAAAATTCCATTTGCTCCAAATCTTCCGTGAGATAAACAGCGCGTAAGTCCATAAATTCCACTATAATAAATTAAATCTTTCTTATACTTGCACAATCCTTGAAAAGAATTTTGGATCGTTGCCAAATCTTGCTCACATTAAGTCTGAGACTTGTCTTACAATTTTAGGCAGTTTGGTACACCATACATAGAAAAATCATTGTCCACACATTGCACTACTTTAATTTATGTATGCTGAAAATAGCAATATGTACAGATTTATTTTCGTTTTAATACATGAGGTGGTCAGATTTGAAAACAGATTTTGTACTAAGTTAAGTTCTATTCAGTAAGACAATTCTCCTATGCACTAATTGAAACTTTGAACTAACTTTTGCCATTCATGAATTTATAAATCTAACCAAAAATTTGGAAAAATACAGGTAAAAGATCTTCTTTGTTTATTTCTAAGTTTTAGTTTTACTTCTTATACAGCTACTTTTAGGTCAGATCTTGCAAACTGAGCTGCTTTTGTACTCTGGAATAGCTGCATTTGAATGCTTTTGTTCACTATATTTTCACACCTCAAATGAAGGTCACTCTAAATTCAAGATGGCGGAAGTACCTTAAACACTTAATTAAACCAAACATTTGTGCTGAATGTTTTTACAATTCTGAAATAATGAAATGCTTCAATGAATACAGGATATGGTACTAGTGTCTTTTTTATACTGATTTTTATCAAATGAGTACAATAAAATAATAAAAGATGAGGCTCTGCTGAGTTTTTTATCAATTTCTTTCAACAAATTTAATTGTTCAAGGTAGAAAGACTTAATTGTATTATTCTTTTTATCATATTACATGCTCATGAGTGTCTTTTCATACTGAATTTATTAAACAAGTTCAACTAGAGTTGTCACAGGAGTGACGAATTATACCCTCACAATATGGCCTTGTCACAGTACTAAGCCAATGTCAAAGCCGAACTTGCTTGAAATTTCACCTACTGACCTCAAAAACAATAGAATTCATTTGCTAGTCATGATTAACCTCCCTATGAAGATTCATGATCCTCGGCCCAAGCGTTCTAAAGTTATTGTCCGGAAAAGGTTTACATGCCTGGGTCACTCTGACCTTTGACTTTTGGAACTCAAAATCAATATGGGTCATCTGCTGGTCATGACCAACCTCCCTATTAAGTTTCGTGATCCTAGTCCCAAGCATTCTGAAGTTATTGTCCGAAAACCGTTTAAATGTTATGGGTCACTGTGACCTTGACCTGTGACCTACAGACCTCAAAATCATTAAGGGTCATCTGCTGGTCATAACCAACTTCCCAATCAATTTTCATGATCCTAAGCCAAAGCGTTCTCAAGTTATCATCCGGAAACTGTTTAACTGTTTGGTGTTATTGTGACCTTGACCTTTGACCTACTAACCTCAAAGTCGAATAAACCTGTATTTTATCATGTTACACCTGTGTACAAAAATTTATGATCCTAGACCCAAGCGTTCTCAAGTTATCATCAGAAAATCGTTTAACTGTTCTGAGTCACTGTGTCCTTGACCTTTGACCTACTGACCCCAAAGTGGAACTTGACCTGTATTTTCTGATGTTACACCTGTGTACCAAGAATTATTTAAATAGTTATAAGTTAGGAGTTATCATCCGGAAACCATGAAAACCAACGGACCGACCGACCACCAAGCTCACTCCTAAATACACCACCACCCCACACACTGTTTTGTGGGGTATAATAAAGTAATAAAATGCAAGACTCTGCCAAGAACTGATTTATTTCATTCATACTGACAACTAGTTTTACTAAATTTGATTTGGAAAAACATAAAATTTAATGTAATATTCTTTTTTATCACATGAAAGCTTTTCATGCTGTAACATTGATATTAAATTTTCTTCTTTCTATGCCTATTATAGACCAAGCCAATTCAACCATCAACTCTAATACTTAAAACAGCAGTTTTATTACACTAGACTAAGACTTAGTGAAATATCAAAATTATTTAATGACTTTATTTCACTTCCTGAAAGTCAAGCGAGTAATAAACATGTAAAATTACTATAGTAGAATTTCAAAGAATTGTATCTCGATCTAAAGAAAGAAATAGTTGCACATAGTTGTGACATTCATGTGTAAAATGCCAGCTGCTTGCACAAATGATGGGATATACTGAAAACTTACTCTGGTTTTAGAACATCTTGTATAGACATGACTATGGATGGCATCAAGCTGTAGGCCTGTGGGGACATATTCCATAGCCTGGTAACACATGCATTCTCACTGACAGTAAGGCATCTCCTGAAACTGAAATGAAGTTTCATCTGCTTAAACAAGCATGCCCCAAAATGCACATCTTAGTTTCAACACTAAGAGACAGCAATATCTGCAAGTGATACCCTATAACAAAAAGTAACAAAACTATCCAGGACAAAGTCAGAACTTATGCCAATAACTGGAATCATGCACAGTAAATTAGTCAAAATTTTTTGCCTGAGGTCCAAAATACCAGCAAGACATGAATATCTTCTCCATTTTTGTTATAAGCCATGCAAATCTGACTAACTATAGACCGGTCCATTGTACAAGTTATGGACCAGAACTTTTTGTATAAGCAGTCATGTACGATAAAGTAAGTCAATATATTTTTAGTATTATTTGGTAGGTAAGGTACATGAACAACTTAATTTCTTCTATTCTACAACAAAGCCTTGTTGCATTTCAAAAGTGGCTGATAGCTTTTCTTCATAGTTTTTACATTACATGAGTATTTCATACACTATGCAAGTATTTTATACACTATGCAAGTATTTTATACAATATGCAACTATTTTATACATTATGCAAGTATTTTATACACTATACAAGTATTTTATACACCAAGTATTTTATACACTATGTAAGTATTTTATACAATATGCAACTATTTTATACATTATGCAAGTAGGTTTATGAATTATTACTTCCTAGAACTGACCTGACCACTTATAAAACCAACTTCACCCTTAAAATATTGTTAAAGATACACAAATATTAAGAGATGTATCAAAATTACATTGCATTCCTTCTCTACTATCTCAAATTTGTCTTTTAAGACAGAGCAGAAAG